>NW_026896825.1:0-10548 GCF_033153095.1 Gastrolobium bilobum | reverse complement strand
CGAGCATTTAAATCATAAAAAGGCGTAATAATTAAAAGCTGTGACCGTAACCGTAAACTCTTGCGGAAGACTTATTTCAACTATTTTTATAACTTACATCATTTATTATGAGTTACTAAGGAGTTCCCATAAACTCACTTAGCCTATTTCCAACTTTACATTTTTACCAATTCGAACATGTTTCACTCTAAATTTTTCTGCGACCAAACCGATCGCAACTAACCCTTCTTCTCAGATTATATTTTTGTATTACTTAATTCCATTTTTAAAAAGCTATCATACGCTCAATTCAGAGCTCATTTGCTCCGGTTATCGCCGTTTGAAGTTGGATAAGCAATTAGCCCAAACAACCCCAAAAACAGCTCCAAACCACTCACATTGCTCGAATTACTGCACTCAATCTACTCAACCATTTGCTCTCAAATTTTTATCCTACAAACTAGACATCTAAAACTTCATTTTGATATATCACACGCTTAATTTGGCGGAGAAACGAAGCGGGAATTAATTTCCCAAATCCGGTCCAGAATCTGCCTCAGGTGCAGGGGCACATGGGCAGTCCGCGTTTCTCTATTTATTTCAGGCCGAAGATCAACCCAGAATTTCCTCAAATTTTGACACAAGGTAGAGGACATCTCAACCTTCAAAATAGCGTATGGAACGTCCCTAGGGGACCTCTATGGAGGGAGATATGCTCTCCCAAAGTTCGCCTAAAATCTGCCAATTCTACAGAAAATTCGCCAGAGTTTCCTTTGTTTTTCCAATAATCCCAAATTTGTAAAAGATCATTTAAACCTCAAATGTACCTAATAAACACATGATAATACAGTAATAATCCAATGGGTGGCACACACAAGGACCAACAACGCCTTGGGGCACTTACAACCCAATCCAGTTTATAGTTATTAAACATAGAGTCCATATTAGTCATTCTCAAGTAGTTGCAATCACTAACACCTTTTTCATGCATATTTCCATCATACATATTATCATAACCTAAAATAGGCCTAAGGCCCTTCCATCATAATTAGACATGCATCAATACTATTACAATATGGCTTTACAAATTACAACTTGAAACTAAAACTTCAAATTACATTCTTCTAAAATTTCAACTTAATTTAAAAGACAACATAACCAAATACATCACTACTAGACTTAGGCAAAATGGCATGAACAAAATGCTAATGAAGCTACTAATAAATACAAATGACATGTTCATGCCCTAAGTCTAGCCTAGGCCACACGGCCAACAAAATGCAAAATATGAAGCGCTCCAGCGCTCCTGCTCCACTGCTATCTCCTGAAATAATTGCCCCGAGACGGGGTGAGATATACGAATATATCTCAGTAACCAAGAGGTTCTGGAGAAAACTCCACCCAATGGTTCACTTCGATGCATATCAATAGAATACAACAACCACTTTGAAAACGGGATATAGCAAGGGATTTAGAGAATGGGGAATATAAAGAAAACAAAATACGACGATACGGGATGGTAACCCCAATTCCACGTACGCCCTCGGCATATATAAGCCTATGGGTATCATCCAAGGTGTGTTCACAGAAACCACAACCATGATGCCCAAACCAACCAAAACGCCAAAGACATTCCTAGTGTGCTCCTACCCGGATCACACACCATGACGCGCGGTCAACTGGAACTCCCTCCTGGAGACCTATCCAGCGGAAGTCCGAAAATGCCCGAAGGCTAATAAAACTGTCTACTGGCCAGAGACTCGGTACCGCAGTACCCATAGCAATAATGCATGCATGCTCATGTGTTCTATACTATTCATACACACTTCCTACCGTTGCCATCAACTGGCAAGGTGGAACAGAAAAGGGGAACAAGCCCCAGTACCAAGAGGTTACCTTAATTCGTGTTTCCACAAGCTCCGCAGCAGCTTATCCCTCAACTCGGTACACAGCGGAATGCCTACACAGAGGACATTCCCAATCACTCTCAGTTCAACCCATACATGTTAATTTATAATTACACATGCAATGAACCAATTTCTTACCTCAATCCACTTGGTCCCGGACCAAGGGCAACTCACTGATTCAAGATTCGGGATTCAGGTCGACGTACGGCAACCTATACAATAACGTACATCCATCAGTACTCGTCAAATAGTATCAAAACGCAAAAACACAAAAATCCTCCCTTGATGGTTCGGCCATTGTAGTGTAAATGTGAGATTTATTTTTCTAAATTTTCTTTCTCATTTTGTTACGTCTCATTAGGTTGTCAATAGGCCAGTTCAAGTGTCGGTTCGTCATTTTCGCGTCGAATTACATCAAAACGCGAAAATCGCCAAATCACCCCTTTTCCCCTTGGAGGTTCGGCCATGTAGGTGTAAATTTGAGATTTATTTTCCTAAATTTTCTTTCTCATTTTATAACACTCCCTTAGGTTGTTTAGAGGCTAGTTCAATCATCGTTTTTCCGTTTTTCGACATTTACGCATCGTTTTGCGAAATATTTCATTCTGGGCTCATTTAGGTCTCTAACACAATTCATTTTTTTCCATTGATTCAAACACTCTCCAAGCACAACACAACCCATCTAAGCACCATATAACTACTCAAATCATCATCCAAATCATTTTTCAACATCAATTCTTCAATCTTTCTTAAAAGAATCGAATTTTACCCTATGGCATTCCAAGGAATTTCCATACAACTTTAATCATTCCACACCTCATACAATCCTATTATATCAACATACAATCATACAACAACTCATCAATCCAATCCTAACACATTTTCAAAACTCAAAGTCATGACAACCTCAAAATTTTCTAAGTTAAAAATTCACATTTTTCATCAATAAATTTCATCGCATTTCTAGCTTTAATACATCATTCTAACACATTATCATCTAATACACATTTTCAAATTGAGCTCTCTAACACAACACATCATCAAATCAAGCTTTAGGTTTCCAAAAATTCAATCACAATTAAACCATGTAAATGGGATGGAAACATACTCACAACAAAGGCTAGAAGCTAACCCAAGACTCCTCCAAGCAATGGAAGATCAAAAAGCTCCATGGACAACCATTTTTTCTCCAAAATTTCGTGGCTGTAAATGGCCAATATCTCCCCAAATACACGGTTTCAAGGCTCAAGAGTGGTACCAATGTGTTTAGAAGGTTGTTTCCAACAAATTTCAACACAAAAATCACTTGATTTGGTTAAGAAATGATCAAGTTATGGTGAAAAGAAAATTTGAATGCAAATGGGGTTTTTGGGGGAGGGGGCTGCGGGTTTCATGAAGAAGAAGGGAGGAAAGTGATTCATGAATAGTGCCAAGCACATGTGGCTTAAGTCACTTAAGTGGGGTGGGTCCCACCGCCACCTCACGCGATTTAAAACTAATCCGAATTTTCCTCCGATTCCACTAAACGTCCGTAAATTCACAACCTATTTAGAAACTCAAATTTTTAACATTAACTATTCCCCTTTAATTAGGCTTGATCAGGTGAATTAAGAGTCCTCCATTCGTTCGGAGAAAACACTGTTTTAAGCTATTACGCGCGCCATTGGCACGCTTCCCCAAACTGTCTTAATTTCATCGAATATTATAAGAAATCATATTTCCTAACTCATTAGACCATTTTTAACTCATATTTGAAACCTAGAGCTCAAAATTCAACTGGCACGTTTTACGGTGCAATCGTAACGCGATATTTTTACCCGCGAAAAACACTATTCACTGATTTTTCTGAAACTTGCCCATCCACTCAATTTTTCGTTCTGAACCCATTTCCAGGGTTATTTTTACCATCTGAGACCTTCTACTCAATTTTTATCTTCCTAGGGTTGCGTGTTGGCTAATTACCATTTTGCCCTTTCTTTGTATTTTGGCCTAATCTTTAGGATTTTCACTAATTCATCACTTGATTGCTCATTTAATATTTTAATTAATTGATTTAAAATTGTGAGGTGTTATAATCACTGTCAGCCATGATTCCTGCTCCAGCCTGGAGATGGGCAACCCATTGTCTACGTTTGTTCACATCCTTAGACGGGTACATTGTGTAAAAACGAGTATAAGTTGGGAAAACTATGGTACTCAGAGCAAGGGCAATGTCCATATCACCAGAAAAAGAGATGCCTCCAAATACCCCATTATATGGCCCACGTCTTGTGACTTCCAACTGATCAATCAACTCCATGGCTTTCACCTGTTGTACAGCACAGATAACGATAACAATTTAGGACAAAAATAGTCAAACCAAGACTGCAATCTTAAGCTGGTGACAATCAACAAAGAGTGTTGTGGTTGTTCTAAGAATGTTTAGTGATAACCCCTTCCACCCCACCTTTCTCTCAACAATCCCTATGTATGCACAAGTAATATCAGAAAGGGAAGTGCCAATCTATACCAGAAACTACATCAGTGAGGAGAAAGAGACTACAAACACCTAGGTTATAGCCTTGAAGGATGCCAAGATTTACCTTTGGTGCTCCACTAACTATACCAACAGGTAATGCAGCTAGCAATACATCCCAACTTGTCAAGTTATCTAGTAACTCCCCAGTGACCTGCAAAGACAGGTACAGTTTTCCATTATCCGTGGCAAGCTTCTGCACTAAATTCACAAAGAAACCAGTTTTACATATTTGCAAAAAAAAAAGGAGAATGAAATGAAGTTGGTAATTGATTATTACTTACTTTTCTGTCCCAGGCAACGCTTAGCAGGATCAATGCCATGATGCCCTTAGTGTTGAGAAGCAATCCAATGCCTATACCATCTCGAGCAGACATACCAAAGAAGAAAGTGGTAATTAAGGAGCTTAGAACTTTAGGGATGGATAACAGCAGCATAATGAGCAACATCACATGCCATTTTGGCTGGGTCACAATCATTAAATAGTTGATTTTTAAGCCAAAACCAGCAAAGTAGATAGGGGATAGAACCCCAGTAACAAAATCATCTGTCATTTCCATCACCAACTCAGCAAGCGACAACCCAACATCTCCATGAAATCATCCTCAACCTCCTTCTTGGATAACTCCACGTGAAATTTCACCTTATCAGAATTACACTCTGCTTGCTTTTTTCTCAAATTCCACGGCTTGACAGGTTCTTCTTCTTCGTTAGCCAAAATCGCTTCTTTCAACCTATCTGCCTGATTCTTGAGATCAAGCGTGAGCTTCTGCCTCACTGCTGCAACGCCATCCTCATCCTCGCCGGAGCGTCGCCGTTTCGAACGCCTCACATACACCGCAAGCTTCTTCTCAGGCTCCGACTCCTTCTTCTGTGCCGCCATTGATTCCTCAGTCTTTGACCCGGAAACTCCCGCACCGTCAGCAGCGCTAGTGCAATTGATGTTCTTCTCAGGCTCCGACTCCTCCTTCTGTGCCGCCATTGATTCCTCAGTCTTTGACCCGGAAACTCCCGCGCCGTCAGCAGCGCTAGTGCAATTGATGCTCCTCCTCTGGGTTCCCCAATTCAGGAAAAGGGAAGGGAACGTGAAATTGTGAAGAGGGTTTCTCATGTGACTCGTCGCCATGGACTTCGGCGCCGGAACCTCTTCAACCAGACCCCTCAATACCATTTACGGGAAGAAAAAGAGAGCAAGAAAAACAGACAGTGAAAACAAGAAGGGAAGAATAGAAAAACCACACTGCGTCCAGTGTGGTGTTGAGAGCGCAAAGGAAAGCTGGAAATTTTTCTCGGGAAAATTTGGGAGAGCAAGGGAAAGACAAGGTTTGGTTTTACAAAGTAATTATGCGTGAGTGTGAGTGGTTCTGTTTTGCAAAGTTGCCGGGAAACGAAACGAAACTAAACTTATATAAGAGTGAGAGGAAGGCAAAGACAAGGTTTTACACGTGAATGTGAATGTGATTTTGATAATATTTGATAATATTTCTTTTAGAAAATACAAAATAAAGGAAGATTTGATTTTGAAAACAATATTCTCTCCTCATATTTGTTTCCTTATTCCCCTTTATTAATATATATTTTTTAAGAAAAATCTAAAATATTCATAAAATAAAATAGAATCTTAAAGAATTATTTGATAATATTTATTTTAGAAATACAAAATAAAGGAAGATTTGATTTTGAAAACAATATTCTCTCCTCCTATTTGTTTCCTTATTCTCCTTTATTAAAATATATTTTATTATTTAAAAACTATAATTATCTTTAACAAAAAATATCGTTGCATTGCAAAATAAAGGAAGATCTTGTTTGCTCTTGATTGAATCACTTATCTCTAATAGTATCACAAATTTGTAGAAAAATAATATTTGCATTTTTAATTTGGATCTTTTCCATCCTAAATATAGAAAACATTCCTTAATCTGCAATATCTAATCTTTGTATCTGTGTTTCACAACATCATCTCAGGACCATCATTCTTTTGGTGACATTTCTTTTGATGTTGAGTTTTACGCTTTGAACCAGAATCATATTGCTGCACAACAAGCAATGAAGCACGTGTACCAAAGCTTGTTGAAGCTACAATATCCCCTATAACCCCAAGTTCAGGATTGTCACACCATTCCAACAACTTGGAAAAAACTCTAGAGTTTCTACCACAACTTTGTCCAACAATGTACAAATCATAGTCATTTTTGTCTAACTCATTGAGTAGTAAAGGAATCTCTTCACCTGTTGCTGTATGCACCTTCCTCTGAATAAACAATTGACTCATTATTGTTCATTGCCTTGTGCCTGAAGGAAAATATATACTCATCATCCATTTGTTTCTGTACCCCATTATCCCTAACTGTACATAATAACTCATTTGCATCATTGTTCATTGTGTTCTCTTCTTCTTCTTCTTCCTTAGCTTCACCTAACAAAAGTACTCTTACCACATCCAATTGAATTCCTGAATGCCCTGCCATTCTCCCTGCTATAGATAAGGCTTCGCGGTCATCCGGTCCTCCAATGAAGATCACAACAATCCTCAAACTTGTTTGTAGTAATGATCCAAGTCCACGGTCGACAAAGATCACAACAGAACATGGTGATTGTTGTAGAACACTTTTGTTTATGTCACTTTGTGCAGTGTTAGTTGTTTCTAGTACACCTTCTGAGTTTAGCTCCTTGTGAAAAGGAAGGATAATTAAGCTTGCAAATTTCTCTTCTGCTACATTGTATATATCTTCATGGATAGTTTCATAAGTTGACACAACACTTGATGTCTCAAATCTAACAGCATTGTATCCTTCTACAAATTCGTCAAATGTATTGGTTATGCTCTCAAACTCTGCTTGTGATTCATAGAGTTTTTGTTCTCCACCATGTGCATTTGAATTTGAATGTTCCATTTGGGCTACAAGAAGAGCAGTGCCATATCTAGTGAGTTCAACAAGGTGAAGTGCAAATACATGTAAAGGTGAAATTCTTGTGGCATTTACTGTTTCAAGGACTCGTGTCATTGCGGTGGCTTGGCGAGCATTGTGGACACAAGCAACAACTCTAAGCACTACATCACTCCTTAACTTCTGTACAGTTCTCAGCTGTGATTACTTAAACCGAAATTTTGGCTTGTATATAGCATTGATCAAGGGAGATACCAGCACAGTCATTATTATAATACCAAGCATCATGATTGTGAAATCATATAAGTTCAAAATCGGTTAAAAAAAAATAAACACACATTTGAATTAGCTGTAACTAAGAGCTAATGAACTTGAAAAAGGAGTATGAAATAAAAAAACCACTCCCCGTTGAACCTCAACTTAATGAGGATGAGGTGAAGAAAATACTTATATGCAGTCTTATCCTTATTTGTATATGTTAGAGAAGTATAAAACCATTAATGTAGCCTCACCCGACAGCTTAAACTTTTGGGTTGAATTGGTTCTTTACTATATACTTAGAAAGAGATGGTTTTATGGATTGAACCCGTGATCTTTCGGTCACAAAGAAACCAGTTTTACATATTTGCAAAAAAAAAAGGAGAATGAAATGAAGTTGGTAATTGATTATTACTTACTTTTCTGTCCCAGGCAACGCTTAGCAGGATCAATGCCATGATGCCCTTAGTGTTGAGAAGCAATCCAATGCCTATTACATCTCGAGCAGACATACCAAAGAAGAAAGTGGTAATTAAGGAGCTTAGAACTTTAGGGATGGATAACAGCAGCATAATGAGCAACATCACATGCCATTTTGGCTGGTTCACAATCATTAAATAGTTGATTTTTAAGCCAAAACCAGCAAAGTAGATAGGGGATAGAACCCCAGTAACAAAATCATCTGTCATTTCCATCACCAACTCAGCAAACCTCCCATGAGGTAAGATTAGTCCATAAATAAAAGCCCCAACAATATGGTGTGTACCAAGAAAATCTGTGATAAAGAGTGGGGTCAGGTTATTTAGTAGGGCTAACATAGAAGTTGACATGATAATAGAGTGCTGAAAAGAGAATTTCAAAGAGTATTGCTAACATTCCTCATGAACTTGTGATCATCATTAGTTACTTGTGAGTTCAATATTTTAGTTGTAAAATTCTTAGTAAAAGTGAAAGACAGAACACAGTCAAGTCATTTGTTGCCAAGAACTGACAACCACTCTAGCCTCTACCAAGCAGAAAGATGAAATTTTATTCGTAACATGAATTGTTTCTTTTCTATATGTAAATAGTAATTAAAGGGTGAACTAAATTTTACCCCCCTGAAATGCTAAATCTCTATATGTACTACATCCATAGCATAATCTTTATTTTCACCAAGTTCCTTCTTTGGAGAAAATGTGATGTATCAATTTGGGTAAATGCATGATGATTATTTATAGTAACTCAAGTAGCCATTACACTATGATTAGCATGTATTGAATTTGATGCTTAATAATTGGAAATTATAGCAGATTGACTTTTAAATGTTGTCTACATGAGTAATCATAAAAATTTTGCATGAAGATTAGATTCCTTTCTTACATACAATGCAATTCACTTAGCTATGGCTCATGCCATAATTATTACTTTGTTTTTGCTGAGGAGGGTACATTTATATTTACAATTTCCATTATAATATATTTGATTTTATATGTGCTAACTTGATCCAGTGTCAACTTCAAATCATAGATTTTATGTGAAAATTTTGAATTTTTTTTTCTAGAGATGGTATATTTATGGATCTCCATGATGGAATTTCAGTGAACCTACCACCATAAGATGTGAGACAAAGAACCAAGAGAAAGAAAATGGTGGTTGGATAACTACTATACTTGTAAGTTTTTCAATATATCTTTATGTTTAATTTGAAAAACCTTTGTTTACTTCCTTTAAACTTCCCTAGAGTTCAAAAATCTACGGTCTTCTATAATATATGCAATTATCGAGGTTAAAAGTAGTAGATTTTCTATTTAAGTGTTGGCAGAATGGCCATAATGTTTAAGCAGGTGTCTCTTTCTTCAATTTATGATGTGAATTTAATATAATGAAACAAGAACATGAATGTGTCTTTTTTCCTTTCAAGTGAAGTAATTTGGGATGCATGTTTCTACTACTTGTGTCTGCAACTGCAACTCTAGTAAGTTAAATTTCTGTTTGGATACCTGATAATTAAGAATAGAGGAAAGTCACTTTGATAGGATCTTTAGGCACCTACAGATATGGTACCAAGCCATGTCTGTCTTTCCATTTTTAGCATCACAATACCAACCCAACATAATTGGTTACATCTTTGTAAGAATCAGCAAAACAAAGAGCGTCTAAGAATTTATTTCTGTCTTTGACTTTCTATACTTCAATTGTTTGCTGAATCTATGTTTAAATGCAGTGTTCTAAAGTCTAGTTTGGCAGAAATGAATTTAGGTACGTGAGGTTGAAATTTTTCTTTGCACATATCAAACAAGGACCATCCTTCAAAAGTTGACTAAATATCCTTTGTCTACAAAAGCAAGATCTAGTGCTGAGATAAAGATTTTGCAAATCATTTAAAAAAAGAATGTGGCTTCTGCAAGATCAATGGCAGGGGCAAGGTCTGCAACTTTGTTTTCACACTCTCTTTGCTCATCATCTGGATCACTGTCAGCCATGATTCCTGCTCCAGCCTGGAGATGGGCAACCCATTGTCTACGTTTGTTCACATCCTTAGACGGGTACATTGTGTAAAAACGAGTATAAGTTGGGAAAACTATGGTACTCAGAGCAAGGGCAATGTCCATATCACCAGAAAAAGAGATGCCTCCAAATACCCCATTATATGGCCCACGTCTTGTGACTTCCAACTGATCAATCAACTCCATGGCTTTCACCTGTTGTACAGCACAGATAACGATAACAATTTAGGACAAAAATAGTCAAACCAAGACTGCAATCTTAAGCTGGTGACAATCAACAAAGAGTGTTGTGGTTGTTCTAAGAATGTTTAGTGATAACCCCTTCCACCCCACCTTTCTCTCAACAATCCCTATGTATGCACAAGTAATATCAGAAAGGGAAGTGCCAATCTATACCAGAAACTACATCAGTGAGGAGAAAGAGACTGCAAACACCTAGGTTATAGCCTTGAAGGATGCCAAGATTTACCTTTGGTGCTCCACTAACTATACCAACAGGTAATGCAGCT
>NW_026896824.1:0-10662 GCF_033153095.1 Gastrolobium bilobum | reverse complement strand
TAACAAGTATATTATCAATTTATCAGGCTAGCCTTGTTATTTTGTAAAATCACGGAAGGTTGGGTATTTACATAGGTTAATAAACAAAAAAAAAAAATTTAAATTAATATTTTGAAATAAAATAATTATATTATGCATAAAACTAATTGGTTATATTAATTTTTTAATAAATTTTGTAACTATTTATTGATTATTAATATATATGTATGTATGTAAATATTAAATATATATTTTTAATATGTATTTGCCATTTTTTGTGCAACATATAGGTAAAAAAATTAATTTATTATTTTTTAAATAAAAATTACGAATTTATAGCTGTTTTGGAAATAATTACACATTTATTGTACAATATCACGCCCAAGTTGAGCATCACCAATCACGCCTAAATTGGGCGACACTCAAAAGGCAATCACGCCTAATTTAGGTGCCATTCAACAGGTGTTGACACGTGTCATTTTTTTTCCAAAAAAAAAATTTAACAATTTAATCGTAAAACTTCTAAAAGCCATAACTTTTGACTCAGGTATCCAAATCAAGTAATTCTTGTTTTGATTCCACATAACTTTTCGAGATCTATGCAATGACTTATCATTTGTCATATTTTATTTCTCACAAACACAATTTAAATTTGCAAGAATGGTATTTTAAGAGCGGTTAAACCCAGAAGCCTATGAGTTCTGGGTTTGTGATTTAATATAAAAAATAAATAAAGATTTGGATTTTGATTTAAATTAAAAATAAAAAAAAAATATTATTAAAAAGGAAAACAAAATAAAGATTTGATTTGTGATTTAAACTTAAAATTAATTTGAAAAATCTGTATTAATAAAGGAAATAATTAAATAAATATTCTAAATTTCTAAGGAAGAAGGATTTTTTAAAAAAAAATATTCATAAGCCATCATTATTTTCAGACTACGAATAATAACCCAGAAACTTATAGCAGTAATCATTAATTTCAAAAATAAAATTCTTCTTCCATAGAGATTTTGAATATTTATTTAATTATTTTCTTTATTAATACAGATTTTTCAAATTGATTTTTGAGTTTAAATCACAAATCAAATATTTATTTATTTATTTATATTAAATCACAAACCCAGAACTAAGAGGCTTCTGGGTTTAACCGCTCTTATAATACCATTCTTGCAAATTTAAATTGTGTTCGTGAGAAATAAAATATGTCAAATGAGATGTCATTGTGTAGACCTCGAAAAGTATGTGGAATCAAGAAAAAGAATTACCTGATTTGGATACCCGGGTCAAAAGTTACAGCCTTCAGAAGTTTTACGCTTAAATTGTTAATATTTTTTAATGTGACACGTGTCAACACCTGATGAGTGACGCCCAATTTAAGCGTGATTGGTGACATCCAAGTTGGACGTGATATTGTGCAATAAATGTGTAATTATTTGGCAAAAAAATTAAAATATTACTATTTTAATAAATAATTACGAATACATAGCTGTTTCGAAATTATCTACGGATCTATTGCATTCATTCACGCCCAAATTAGGCGTGACTATTCACGCCTAAGTTAGGCGTGACTCCCAATGCATTCACGCCTAAATTAGGCGTGACTCGTCTGGTGTTGACACGTGGCACAAGAAATTAATAGTTTAACCGTAAAACTTTATAAGGCCATAACTTTTGACTTGGGTATCCGATTGAGGTAATTATTTTTTTGATTCCACATAACTTTTCGAGATCTACAAAATGACATCTCATTTGATATATTTTATATCTCACAGACACAATTCAAATTTGCAACAATGACAATATAAAGATGGTACCAACGTGGATTAACTTATCTAGAAATAAGATGACAGCAAATTTTGTATTAAATACAAAACACAATCAACTCCTATTAAATACAAAATGCAATCAACTCCTATACCATTAAATTCAAAATTCAAATAACCTTAAGCAAATTTATTTGAATTGGCGACAATCGGTAACAAACTCATAAAATTACAACGCAATCAGCTTCTATTAAAAACAAAACACAATCATCTCTATTAAATACAAAATGCAATAAAATTATTGGAGGTTATTTGATTTTGAATTTAGGGATAGGATATTGTGACACCCAAGTTATGTTACACCCATGTGACACCCAGTCAATCTCACCGTTAGATCGCTTATGTTGATCCAACGGTATATTTATTTCAAAATGAAAGCATTAAATAAACTTATTAAATATAAAATATTAAATTTGGAAAATCATGACCATTAAATAAATATAACCGTTGGAATTTTGAATTTGGGTGTCACATGGGTGTAACATAACTTGGGTGTCACAATATCCTATCCCTTGAATTTAATGTTATAGTACCAAGTGTTTGAAAAAAATAGTGTACAAGGTTATTTATTTAATTATTAAAATGTATACAAATTTATATAATATTCTACCAAGTGTTTAGAATATTTATTTAATTATTTTCTTTATTAATACATATTTTTCATATTAATTTTTGAGTTTAAATCACAAATTAAATCTTTATTTTATTTTTCTTATTAATCATAATTTTTTAAATTTTTTTGGTAATACACTATATAATACAATTATTGCAAATTTGAATTGTATTTGTGAGAGATAAAATATATCAAATAAAATGTCATTGCGTAGATCTCGAAAAGTTATGTGGAATCAAAAAAAGAATTACCTCATTCGGATACCCGAGTCAAAAGTTATGGCTTTTCAAAGTTTTACAGTTCATAAGTTGACTTTTTTTTTGCGATGTGTCAACACCAGATGATTCACGCCTAAATTAGGCGTGAATGCCTTGGGAGTCACGCCTAATTTCGAAGTGAATAGTCACGCCTAATTTGGGCGTGAAGGAGAATGACTGCAATAGATCCGTAGGTAATTTCGAAACAACTATATATTCGTAATTATTTATTAAAATAATAATATTTTAATTTTTTTGCCGTAATTATTTATAAAACTGCCATAAATTCATAATTTTTTATTTAAAAAATAATATATCAATTTTTTTGCAGCTACATATGATATTGAAGTTTTTTAGATGAAAAAAAGACACAGTTTAACTGTTCACTTTTAAGCTAGTGAAGTTTGGGTTCTTTTTTCAAAATTAAGGAAATACAATTAATTTTAAATTTAAGAGCGAGGAAATGATTCCATGAGAATGACATCCTTAAGTCTTCAACCGTCACCCGTGTGATGTTTATTTAAGTCAGCTGTCACCTCGTGGGTTGCTCTTACCCAATTTTAAAACAATGAAAAATGAAAATGTCATGTTCTTAAAAATTGTTTAGGGCGTTTGATACGCAGATAAATTTTAAATTCTCGGAAAATTAATTTTGGTAATTTTGTTTATCCACAATATGTGAATTGTGAAAAAAAAAATTGGAGAAATTAAAATTTGGAAATTTATTTTTGTGAAGTAAATTTTCATTGAAAAATACTAACATATCATGTGGTATTTTGAGATTTCAATTATGTGGGAATATTTTTCAAGATTTTTAGGACAAAATTACCCCTATCTTTTCTATCGTTCTTGGTTCTTCTCTCTCCTTCTCTCCTGTGATTCTTTGTGCGCTTTATGGCCGGAGCCTCTCAACTCTCAAGCTCCATCTTACAGTTTAGTGCTGGCAAATTCTCAGGTAGTGTCAATGTCGAAAAAGGATCGCAAAGTTCAACCAACTTGATTATTCCGACAACGATAACGTTGATGTCATCGCGCTCGAGCAAGAAGCTAAGGACGCAATCCAAGCGTATTCAAGCTCTCTGTCTCAAATTTTAAGTATTGTTTAGTCTTCGTTTAATTCAAGCTCGGAGTCGTTGAGTTTTGCTTACCTTTGCCGCCTTCAGTAATAATCTTTCTCTGTTTGATGATTTCAGAAGATGAGAAAAATGATCGCTAGGAAACAACTCAATCCCACAAGAGGAGTAAACATAGAAACTTTTTTATCAGTATAACATTCAATTTTGTTAATTATTTTACGGTGACCAACTAGGCAAATTCTGGGACTCCATACAATTTGAAAGAAACAAATCCTGCCATGAAGTAAAGCAGAGAGGGAAACAATGGCTGAAGTTTGAAAGGCAGAACAAGGAATGCGATGGTTTAGAGTAAATGCATTGATGTTATTTTTGTAAAATCACCCATATTCCCAATAATATTTGGCAATTAATCAAATATATATTCAGTAAACTTGAGCTGATATTCTTGAGAATATTTTGGCTTACCAATAATATTTCTGAAAAACTCATTTTCACAACCTATTTCTGATAATTGTAATTTCCAGACACAAAGATTTTTCCCCTCCCAAACACTCCGTAATGTCCTTAACTTAATACAATAGTGGAGGGGAGGAAAAAACAAATTTTGAATGCTTTTAACTTAAATATTTATTATCCATAGTTCAAACTTATTTAATAGTAACCTGTGACCAAATTGTCTTTTTTTTTTTAATACTAGGTAGTATGTACACTTTTATTTGTAATTTTATCACTCAGTTCATAAATTACTCAATTAATTTGATGACAATACTATCAAATGATAAGACTACAAAGATGATAAGTTATTTCTACGTAATTGGAGGGGTTTGCATTTATCATGTAACATGACCACAAATTTTTTTTTACACACACAACATTTTGTGGGTCCACATTTTTTTAAGCAAAAAACAAAAAACTACGGCACGAAAAATGAATCTCTATAACATAACACAATCATTTTTCCTACAACATAGTTTTTATAAAGCCCAATTATGTATGACCACGATTTTCATAACACACATTCCATATTTAGTTCTCCTCAACAAATATTAAATTTATTTAATGAATCGTTTACATATAACTAAGGATTTTATGGTAAAAGTTGTGATTAAACATAGATAGTTAAAGGGAAAAGTGTTTATCCTTTTAAATGATACAACTTATATCATTTCACTCTCACAAAGAGGTAGAAACCACACCTTTATTTTTGTTTGTCAATTCTCTCTCCTCCTTTATCTCTCTTTCTCTCTCTTAAAATGACACAACTTTACATCCTTTAAAATGACACACATTTTTCCCATAGTTAAATAGTTAATGAAATGATTAAATAAATTTGATATTTAATTAAAAAAATGGTGAGAAGTAATTGAGTAGTCTTATCCAATGTTATTAAAACTGGTCCGGTCATTGACCCGGTCGAGGTACTGGGTCACTGGGTTACTGGTTCAACCAGTGGGTCACTGATTCAACCGCATGACCCGGTAATTATATGCAATTTTATAATTTATATTAAAAAATTATAAATATACTCAAATATCTAAAAAAAAAGATAAAAATTTCAAATATTTTAATATAAAAAATAATAAATCACATATTATTATCCAATAAAAGATCAAACAAAAATATAATGATCGTGATACGAGGCTTTAGGTTCAGAAAACGACATCTTTAACTATAAATCAAATCAAACTTTTCCGCATAGTGTATAATTGAGATAATATTATTGTTGTAGGTACATAACTTATGTAAGTCAATAAGCAAAAAAATATTCAAATTTGTCCATTATGATTTTTTTTTTGTATCGGGCCGGGTCACCGGTTAACCGACCGGGTCACCGGTTTTCATAAAAACCAGCCGGGTTGGACCGGGTCACACCGGTTCTGATGCATGACCGGTCCGTTGCTTCAACCGGACCGGTGATATGACCAGTTTACCGGTTCTCGGGTCGACTCGGCCGGGTCGGTCCGGGTTTCTTAACATTGGTCTTATCACATCAGCATTGATATGAAATGGAGGGAAGTGCAAGAAACCAATGTTATTAAACTTGGCTGGATTATTGACCCAGTCGAGGTACTGGGTCACTGGGTTACTCAGTGGGTCACTGGTTCAACCGCATGACCCGATAAGTATATGTGAATCTACAATTTATATTAAAAAAACTACAAATATACTTAAATACTTGTAAAAAAATATACCAATTTCAAATATTTTAATATGAAAATAATAAATTACAAATCATTGTCTAATAAAAGATCAATCAAACATATAATATTTGTGATACTAGTGTTTCAGGTTCAGTAAACGACATCTCTAACTATAAATCAAATCAAAATTCCCTGCATATTGCATAATCAAGATTATATTAGTGTTGTAGGTACATAATTTATGCAAGTTAATAAGCTACAAATCACTCAAACATTTCAAAAGAAAACAAATCATTTGTGCTTGGGAGTAAAAAAAAGAAGACATTAATTTATGAAAATAGATTTTTTTATAGACCGGGCCGGGTCATCGGTAGAACCGACCGGGTCATCGGTTTTTATGAAAACTGGTCGGCTTGCACCGGATCACATCGGTTCTGTAATATGGCCTGTCCAATATGAAAATCGGATTTGTTACGTGACCGGTTCACCGGTTTTCGGGTCGACCCGGTCCGGTCGGTCCAATTTTTATAACATTGCAAGAAACTATTCAACAAAATCATTATGGGGTATTGTATTTATATAGGGGGAAATGTGTATTATTTTGACAGACATATAGTTGTGTCATTTTAAGTGAGAAAACGAGATAAATTATGAGAGGAAAAATAAGTGGAAAAAGTTTTAAAGGTGCAGATTTCACATCTTTATGAGAGTGAAAGGATATAAGGTATGTCATTTAAAATGACACACATTTTTTTTCATTTATATATCATGCAAATAGGGATGAGAAGACGGGTTTGACCGGTGGAATTACCTTGTTTAACCTGTTACATTTAATAGGATGGTTATTTATTTTTATTTTTTATTTTTTTGGATAGCAAAGAAAGAAATTTATTTTTATTTTTGGAAATACGTAGGTTGGTTATAAAATTAATCTACCAGCCCACCTAATTGGCCTCGTAAAAAATATGACTTATATAAGGGATTGGATTGGGCAAAGACAGGTTAATTCATTGTTTTTTTTTTTTTTTAAATCCCAATTCCTATTGATTTCTTTAGCCTTTTTGGCTTTTCCCCTTTGCAAATTCGCACTCTTCCACTGTTGTACCCTTCATTTCTCTGTGTCTTTGTTCCTTATTCCTCCTCAATTTTCCAAATTATTTGGCCAAGCTATGCTCTTAATTTTTTTCTTTTTATTATTCTCTCTCTTTTCACCATTGTTTGGCTGTTTGTTATTTTTACTAGGGTTCGCTTTTCTGCAGTAATTGCAGATAAGTTATTTGCAGTAAGTCCAATACGACGTCGTTTTGAGCAGAAATCATGGTGTTTTTGTAATTTTAATTTATTCCAGGGTTATTATAATCTTTATAATTATAATTTGTTAATTTTTCAATCTCAAAATGAAATCGTTTTAGGAGTAAATGCAGATAACTTGTCTAAATTAACTATAGAAATATTTTTCTATTTTTATTAAGAGTTCATTTATTCTGCAGTTACTGCAGATAATTTATTTGCAGTAAGCCCAATACGACGTCATTTTGGGCAGAAATCATGATATTTTTATAATTTTAATTTATTTCAGAGTTATAATAGTCTTTATATTTATAATTTTTTAAGATTTCAATACCAAAACGACGTCGTTTTGAAAATAAATGCAGATAACTTATCTGCAGTAATTGCACAAACATTTTTCCCTTTTACTAATATATCTTTCAACATATATAAGTGAGCCTTTATGCTCTTTTAACATAACTTAGTCATATTTGATGATATCAATTGTCTAAACTGAAATAACTTCTCACTGTGACTTTGATCATATTAAATATGATAATATCAATTGTCTCTAGGACATCCATATACTAACAACATTTTCTCTATCCCTTATCTTATTTTTATTATCATTTATAACACTCTTAGCACATTTAGCTACTAATTTATTGACCATCTTTTGCCAAATTTAGTTGTCATTTATCATTCTTTGTGTATCTTAAATCAATTTTTTTCAAAAAAGTGATTTTTACAAAGGAAATGAAGCATTTTGTTAATTTTTTTTTTTAAAACCCAATTCTCTCTCCCTTTTAAGTTTTGAGACCACTTGCCCAATAATAACGGTGTTACTATCAATATTGAATTCTATTAGTTTGAATATCTGTTTGCATGATGCAAAATATTTTTAATGGACAATGATGACCAAATGATAAGAAACAGGACATCCCTACGGGCTCTGGTTTGTAATTACTTCTCTCAAGAGTTGACTTTACATGCAAATGATTGATCAAAGTTGTCATGTATTAAGAATAATTTGCAATTTGTTCTAGATGGGTATTCTTTGTGGACATAGAGTCACGATGATAACATCTACAAATGTGTTATTCTTACAAAGACCAAGCTAGGTGGTTATGGTTGACATGATGAATTCCTCATCACTCCGTTTAAAGCCATGTCATTCTTACAACAATAAATGAGTTGATTGATTATATTTTACTTTTTAAATTAAAAATATAATTTTTCCTTTTTTTCATTTTTTTTTCTGCTTTGTTTTTAAAAAAGTATATTTTGTAAAAAAAGATCATCATCTAGAGATAAAATATGCAAATAACAATGAGATATGTTATTCTGCCTACTCCTTAATCTGCTTACTTTACCCATTCCTCTTAATACTATTAGATTACAATCTCATCAAACGGTGGAGATTTGCAAGATAAAAAAAAAACCCTTTCATCCCTTTATCTCTCCTCTTCGTCTCGTCTTTTCTCTTTCCTCCCATGCTCCAAATCTTGTTGTCTTGAGCGGGTTCTCCCCATTAATCTTCATGACAACATCTCCGGCCATCAGATATGGGTAGTTAGGGGCGGGGGAGTTCCTTGATCGTGGAGGATTAGAAGCTGCTTGTGCTCGAAATCTGGATTTCCGACTGTAGAAAACCTTCTAGAATGTTTATTGTAGGAACCATAAGATTTCAAGAATTTCTTGATAGATTGCATCAAGCTCAAGAGAAATGTATGTTTTTAGATTACAATTAAAATTAAAATGGGAGTGGGGGAGTCAATATTTGATGATTAGAAAATTATTATTATTTTTTAAAAAAATGGCTTTTTGAGTTTTGAAAATTTGTGAGGGAAAGGGTCTTTTTTAGACAATTTGATGATTCGTGGGTTTGATTTAGCTGTCTCTCGGTGCAGTTGAACTCCAAATACTCTCTCCCAAAAAGGAGAGAGAAAGTATGGGAGACAGGGGGGAGAAAAAGGGATAAAAAAATTATTTTATTTTATAAATCTCCACCATTGAATGAGATTGTAATCTAACGGTATCGAGAAAAGGAAGCAAAATAAGCAGATTAAGGAATAGGCGGAATAACCTATTCCAATAACAATACTTCTAACCTCAATACACATAACATTTCCTAATTAACAAAAAAGAGCTAAATCTAAATAATCTAAACATGATAAGTTAAAAATATTTTTTTCATAGGGCCTAAATTGTCCTTCTTAATCCGATTTATTTATTTTATCCAAACATGATAAGCTAAATCGCTTTTACTTTAATTTAGAAGAATAAAATATGACATAAATGCCCACCAAAAAAAAATACGACATAAATAAAAATGAGGAAAAAAAAGAAAAAATCTGCAACAAATTACAGATAAGGAATAAGTCGTTGTATCACAGTTTCCAGAAGAAAATTTGTCCAATTATTGCATGCAGAATATCTAGGAAAATCATTTAACAGATTTTTTGACACGTACACGTCGTATATTCATATTTATTCGATATGTATTGTTATTAAATTTATTCTAGCAACATAAGGGAAAGATGATGGCGCAATTAGGCAAGTAAATTCCCCCTCCTTCAATATGTGCACTTTATTAATTATTTATATTGTAATATTCAAAATATTGAAATTCATGAAATGTTTCAATTGGTTTTAGAATATACTTCATTCAGTTATTTTTATTCTTTTTATTATTTTTGGACTTTTGCCACCTCATCAGTGGCTGTAACTGTTTTAGCATTTTTTACGGATCAAGTTGTATTCTATTTTTAGGTTGCTGAGCTGATATATTCTCATAGTGTATGCATTGTACTCAGTGAATTCAATTTTCTGAACAATGAAAGTTAGTTTTCCTTTACAAATTTTTTGGGCTTTGATATCTAAAATGGTATCAGATGATATTTTCTAACCTCAGTTATGGCTCGAGGTACTAAAGCTTCTTCTAATACATCAGCTGCTTCTGCCTCTACTCATACTAACTCCTCTACTTCTATGGAGGATATATCTAGCCCCTACCATCTTCATAATGGCGATCATCCGGGTCTCATTCTTGTCCCCCATACTCTTCTTGGGACGAATTTTAATTCTTGGTGCAGGGCCATGGTTTTAGCACTCACTGAGAAGAACAAAGTTTGCTTCGTTGATGGTTCTCTTCAACGCCCTTCACCAGATGTGCAAACAGTCTGATCTATTTCACTACAGCTTATGATCTCTGGTCTGACCTTCGTGCTCGCTATCATCAGGCAAATGGTCCACGCATCTTCCAGCTGAAACAACAGATTTCATCGCTTCATCAAGGTGCCTTGGATGTCAATAGTTATTACACGAAACTCAAAATCCTATGGGATGAACTCTAGGATTTTTCTCCAACTCTTCAATGCACCAGTGGTGGCCTTCGCTCACTCCATGCATCTCAACAACAAGACCATGCTCTTCAATTCATGGGTCTTAATGATTCTTCTTCGATCTGTGCTCAAATTTTTCTTATGGAGCCACTACCCA
>NW_026896823.1:0-10660 GCF_033153095.1 Gastrolobium bilobum | reverse complement strand
TTAGTGGTCTTCTCCTTCGTATGATTGGTGGGGTGCTTTCTGAAGAACTATCAAAAAGTATGCACCTATTGTGAAGCGAAATAAAGAGGGACTTGAAGAGGTTGCTACAAGACTTAATGAGGCATTGGAAAAGGAATAAACGGAAATTGCCAAGGCTGATGCTAGGGTGAAAGATGAATGTGGTAGGAACTAGGAAGGTTCTGTTCATGGAGTTCTTGTCGATCCTGCAATTATTTGAAGTGAATGGTATGTCCAGTTTTATTCTATTTTCTTAAACTATTATCATGAAATTCTCGGCCCTTTATTGTTTCTGTTTGCAGGTAGTATGATGATTTATCTTTTTAGGGATTAGTCTAAAACAAGCATTACTTGATATGACCTTCAGTTTACTTACTAGAGAGTGTTTTCATTGGGTCAAGTGTTCATGTACATTTAGAGTTCAATTCTCAAGCATGGTTCAATTGTTCAATTTGATTGCTCCTGGTCTTATATCCTCAAAAGAAACGATGTCTAAAGATAAATGTCAACAATGAAGAAATAAAGTAATAAGAAACACTATTAATTAACTATATTGCCGTGACTAAGATATATATTTTTTACAACAGATTGTATTTCACCTATTTTCGGTAAGGAAACTCCTCACAGCTAATGGAAGAACAGGTTTGCCTCGATATAGTGTTTGCCAATACCTGACTAAAGAAGACAATTGAAAAATCATGGGAAAATTACAGCAGAACAAAAATTATAGGTAAGGAAATCCTGAAAAGATATTCATCTAGAAATAAATTTTTTATCATTGTATCAATTCAAACTACATTTTGTTTACATAAAGAACCTATGTTTTTTTTCTTTTTTTTAAAAATAATAATAATAATAATATACCTGTTATGACTTCTATGGTTGGCCCATGCCCAACTTGTTTTGTATGGATTGATTTGCATTTAAATTCACCTCTTAGGTAAGCTTCATTTGCATACTTAAACTGTTGAGAGGCTGACCTAAAAAAATAAATTATATCAAGATATCAAAAGTATATTTTAAAATTTTAAAAGTTGTTATTTTGACATTATTAATTTAATTACAGGTTAAAAATTCATTATAAACCTTAGCAAGTGAATAACAATATTAACTAATGCTTAACTCAACTACCAATTAGGAGGTGTCACACCCCGTATATATCCGGTAGTGTTATCATTACATCGTATTAAGCTACGCTTAATTAAAAATGCAGAATATTCTTTTTCTTTTTCAATTATGACGTCATTATCAAATACCAACTGGATTACTTAATCATTCTACAAAATCCCAGAATATTCGGATATTCCTCGGGTACATATTCGGATATGCAATATCTGGATATCTCATTGACCATATCCGGTTATACAATATCCGGATATCCAGATTCCAATATCCGGATATCCAATATCCGGATATCCAAATCCCATATCCGGATATCAAATATCCGGATATTTCACGACAGAATGCAGAAACTGCATTTCGTGAAGATATCCTTCCAAGGTTCCATTTTTAACACTTAAACACGTTAAAACATGCATTTTTAGGCACATTAAGGTTCATACAATTGATGGTTACTTGCTTAACTCATTAAACATGCCAAGACATCAACTTTAACCCATTAAACTCATGATCAAAGGTTGTAAGGCTTACCAAAGCTTGAAACAGCCCAAAAATGGTGCTCTTGGAGCTCACAAGCCAGCCTCAAGGTGTTGACACAAAGGGTACACGAAAATGGTGTTCAAGACTTGATCTTTCTTCACAAAGGTTGGCACTTGGAGCTTCAACAACCAAGAATGTGACACCACAACACCAAACCAGGAACTTAGCACTTCAAAACTCAAAATGCAGAAACAAGAACTCAGAAGCAAGGTCCTCTCACTCTCACAAGGTGGCTCACACCAAGATATGTTGATCAAGAGAAGAAACCATGATCAAAGGTGGTGTCTTTGGTTAGAAAATGGAGAAGAAATACAGTGACAAGGTGGCTGGTCTCACAACTCAGAAAAACTCACGCTGGAGGCTCATCAAAATGACCTAGGATCATGTGTCAAGGCTATTTATAGCCACTTACGTTTTAAACACACAGTATTAACTTTAATTGCTACGCTTAGTATTTTAATCCCAAACTCAGGATTCTTAACCTACTCAATTTTACAAGAATTGTCATATTTTTATTATATTTTTCTGAGCATCTTTCTGGTACGCGCTTTTCATAGCCAGTATCAGTTTCTGGCACCAGTTCTCATTATTTGGACTTGAAACACGTTTTACAAGTCCTATATATTATTCTAGTAATTATCATGCACTTATTATAATTTTCCGGGATACTTTTTCGGTATGCATTTATATCGACTAGCAGAACCGGTATCTGCACTTTTCTTCCGAAAAATGACTTTCAGCATTCTTAATCACTTACTATATTTATTAAAGCCTCTTAATAATTATTAGGGTCAATTGTGGAATTATTTCCTTAATTTAATTACTTAATTTCCTTAATTAACGGTGCGAGTTCTTACAGGAGGCACGTATCAAAAAATGCAACATAATTGGGGGGAGCATCTCAAAGTATTTGAAAATTACATTTTTTTTATAATTAATTCAAGTTAATCCCTATCACAACATTAGTCAAATATTACCTTCAAATTGACAAACAGACAAGTAAACACATTTATCTCAAAAAAATAGGTAGATAGTATACATTTTAAAAAATAAAATAAAGTACAAAAGTACTGATAAATAAATGACCGGTTATTAATATAATAAAGTAAATTTAATTTCAATCTATTATCCAATCAAAAAATGAAGTAATAAATGACTCAAAAGTGAAAAGTACTAGTAAATAAATCGCTGGTTACTAAATCTAATAAAGTAAATTTAATTTCAATCAATTATCCAATCAAACATTATTATAATATTAAATATTTTTAAATATATCGATCAAATAAGTTTTAAATACACCAAATAAGGGTGTTGCGCCCAATTTAAATTTTAAAAGATCTTAGCATTTTCAGAAAATCATGATTTTGTATATATTTGTAATTATAAGATATTTTTATTCAGTCCTGAAGCCATTGCCAAATTATCTAGCTCAATTTTTAATTCTAATAAGTATAATTAAAAGCCTTATTATTTTTCTTACAAAAAGAAAGTATTATTTACTGATCACATATTTATATAGAGGACTACATGTCTCCCGCCAAAATTTTAAAGGGTTTGGTTATTGACTTATTTATCAGAATAATTATAATTATAATAATTATATTATTTATTTCAAGAAAATTCAGTAAAATGTAAGTTTTAAAATGTCAGAATAAAATGTAAGCTTTAGATAATTTTTTGACAAAAATTATACTTATATAAAATTAATTTATATTTATAAAAATTTACTCATCATTTCAAAATAAAAGTATTCAACATTATCTTACCTCATCATCTCCAAGGCTTGGATCATGTAAATATCTTTCTTTGGGTGACTCTTGTTTAATCGAATGTGATTTCAACAGTACATTAATGCATTCGAGAACACGATCATCACAAACCTTTTAATTAAAAACACCAAAACTCCGTTTAGCTCTTTCCTTAAGATGTGAATTCAATAGCCATTGTGAATGCTGAAATAGAAATATTTAACAAACAAAAAGTTCAATTAAATTTATAATACCTTTTTTTTTGTATATAAAATTTATAATACCTTTAAGGGGGCCGTTTGGTACGCGGCATTTTGTAGGATTCCCGGGAAACTGAATTTTTCTAAATTTTAAATTTTCGGATATTATTGTAAACTGAATGTAAAAATCATATTTTTGAAAATCGAGATTCCCAGACAAAAAAAATTTCTTCAGTACCAAACGCCCGTTAACTTTTGGAAATGAGTAACCATTGTAGAATTGAGTTCAGAGATATCCATAATCCAATATGGGTTCTGTAATATTTTGATAGGACTTGAGAATTGTAAAATGGCAAAACAACCTAAAACAAAGATCAAAGCAAAGTCAAAACTTAGGTTGGGAAGCCTTCAACAACGAATCTTTTGTTTTCTTGGACTATACAAGGGTTACTGGACATTGGTTGGTGGGATGGTTTGGAGAAAGAAAGATAAAGAAAAGATTGTAGATTAAAGAGAGAGAAATTTGAATTAAGAAAGAAAGGTTCGATCGGAGAAGAACGGTGAGGGTGAGAATTTCGCGGGAAGCGGAGTAAGTAAGGAGATAGCAAAACAGTATTTTCAGTTTAGGAAGGGAAGCCAATTCGTTAGAGAATGAATGTCATTATCAAATGCTTTTACCTCAGTGAAGTCCTCCAACAAATGCCTTTATCTTTCCGGTGCGGTCGCTCTTTTGGCTTTAGCTTCGACAATGAGGCGCGGGAGAAGCAGAGTCATAAAATGCTTTAGCCTAGTTTTATTTTAAGGGAAAAAGTATGTATCATTCTAAGAGATGTAAGATTATGTCATTTTAAGTTAGAGAAAGAGATAGATCATAGAGGAGAGAGGACAAAAAAAAAGATGTGGATCCCACCTCTTTGTGAGTGTGAAATGACACAAGTTGTGTCATTTTAAAAGACAAATTTTTTCCTCTTTTTTTAAATCACATTATTATAATGTTTAGTTTTATGACAAAAATACCTACTTATATTTAACTACACTAATGGTAATTTTAAATCTTGTGATAATGCCGATTGCCAATAAGAATCATTAAATTAGTTATTCCAAGCATTACAACGTCGTTTTTATAAATGAAGTTGAAATTAATGTTTATCATGAGATAATTTTATTTCTTACACATACATAAAAATATGTGGGATGAATATTTTTATTTTTTTCCTATTCTCTTCACATGGCCTTACATATTTTTATGTCACTGTACGAGATAATATTATCTCCTACAATATGAGAATACGATCCATTATCTTCTTTCTCTCTTTTCTTTTTAGTGAATCTCAACCACTTTTGTGTTGAGATTTAAAATTATCATTACACATTTATTTTCATTTTCACATGAATCACTCTTCTTTCTCTTACACACTTATTTCCCACAACAGCTCACTAAACCCCTATCGTAACACCTTCCTTTGCCACAGTAGCTAACAGGTTATAATATTTAAAATTATTGTCGTTGCCTTACAGCTAAGCTGATGAGCCATCTGTAATTTTTCTTTTGCCTTCTTGGAATGTTGTTTTGCATTTATATGCTCATCTCTTAGGTAAGCTTCATTGGCAAACTTAACTGTTGAGATGCTGACCTGAAAAGATAAAATATATCAATATATCAAAAGAATATTTTAATATTTCTTGTTATTACTCAACAGATTTCCATAAACTAAAAGTTGTTATTTGGATATTATTAATTTAATTAAAGGTTAGTTTGCGTTTAAATTTCATTATAAACCTTAGCAAGTAAATAACAGTATTTACTAATGCTGAATTAACCTACAACTTAGGAGGCATGCATTAGAAAATGCAACAGGGAGCATCTCAAAGTATTTGAGAATTATATTTTGTTTATAATTAATTCAAGTTAACCCCCATAACAACATTAGTCACATATTACCTTCAAATTGACAAACAGACAAGTAAACACATATATCTCTTTAAAAGTAGATAGTATAAATTTTGAAAAATAAAATAAAATACAAAATATGACTCAAAAGTGAAAAGTACTAGTAAATAAATGGCTGGTTACTAAATATAATAAAGTAAATTTAATTTCAATCTATTATTCAATCAAATAATATTATAATATTAAATTATTTTAAAATCTATATTGTTAATATATATTTACGCAATATATGTTACGAA
Source organism: Gastrolobium bilobum (assembly GCF_033153095.1). NCBI lineage: Eukaryota > Viridiplantae > Streptophyta > Magnoliopsida > Fabales > Fabaceae > Gastrolobium > Gastrolobium bilobum. The sequence continues at coordinate 4,845 of NW_026896823.1, read as the reverse complement.
AATACATATTTGGCCACTATGATAGTGTCTTATCGATCAAATAAGTTATCTAATTAGAATACTACAAATAATGGTGGCTGCCCAATTAGAATTTTAAAAGGTCCTAGTGTCCTTTAATATTTTCAGAAAATCATGATTTCGCATATATTTTAAGATATTTTTATTCAGTCCTGAAGCCTTTGCCGAAGTTATCTAGCTCAATTTTTAGCCTAATTTAACCTAATTCATTTATTATACAAGTCATTAAAAAAACATATTACAGACTTTTATGACCTAGTTTATTTACCATACATGTTCTTTTAAAATTGATCATAATAATATTGTGGTGAAAATTTTCTTGATGTTATCATTTTTTACCTCCCAATTTAGTCATCTATATAGAAGACAATAATATTTTATTTTAAAATCCGTTCATCTGTTCTATTTTTTCTTCTTGTGACTATGTGTGCTAGTAGCCCGGCCCGGCCCATTTAGCCCTAGCCCGCGTGGGTTAGGGCCAAAAAGCCCACAATGGTATAGGCCCACATGGGCCAAAAGCCCTAAGGGTTAGGGCTAGCCCATGGGCCTTCCAAAAATTTAATATGTATTTTTTTGTTTAAAATAAAATTCATATTTGATATAGCAATGTATCTCAAAAGTCCTTACCTGCATTAAAATAGATTAAGGAGCAACATTTTCTCATATAAAAAAAAAGTGACAGCATATTCTCATAGATTATTGGAACACTAATGAAAACAGATTTTATAGTAATGCAGAGGACACTAATTTTATATAAAATGACTTGTGTGATCCATATGGGGCAACAGATTACAATAAGATGTCAACATTGTAACAAAGAAATTAAATGACTAAATCTTCATAATACCAAGCATTAAGTGAAAAAAGTTAGCATACTTTCCTACAAACTGAATCAAGGCAACAAAATATTCTAATTACATGCATTTCCAGCATTGCTGTCAATGTAAATATTCAAGAATGGAGGCATTGCTATCAATGTAAATTCCAAGCATTGCTGTCAAAAAGTTCAAGAAATTCAGCTGTCATATACTCAAGAATGGATGCCAAATATACAGCAGCAGCATTGGCCTCAACTTCGCGGGATCAATTCTGCACAAAATCAATGTAAATACTAAATATCATCACAATTAAATCAATTAAGCTCAACCTACACATAATCAATGGATCTAAACTATAAATTTCAACTAGCTACTAACAGAAATACCTCTCTAATCTTCAATTTGAACTTCTTGATGCACATTGGCTTGTGATGTTGTTGTTTCATGATCACTAGTATTAGAATCATCTTCATCTAAAACTCATAACCAATTGAAACAAAACTGCTAAATTAGACAATCAATCCCTACATAACCAAGCAATATTAAAATATTAAGCATAATAACTCAAAGCATTACCATTAAGATTCTCGAGAAAACCATGCAACCAATTCCTAGTGCAAATCAACATTTGGACATTTTCAGGAAGAGTGGAACTTCTATATTTGGTAAGAACACGCCCACCGATACTAAAAGCCGATTCTGATGCCACTGAAGTAATTGGAATACTTAGCACATCTCGGGCCATAATAGAGAGTGTGTGAAATCTATTCTCACTGTGCTTCCAATAATTAAGCACGTCAAAATCCTCCCCATCACCATATTTAGCTTTTGGTTCATCCAAATAAAGATTTAATTCACTCTTACCACCAACAATCATACTTTCATTCTCAAACCTTTCAAACTCCTGCAAAATTTGATATATCAATTATATAAACGAAACAACAATGAAAAAAAATGACTAAATTAGCACGAAAGAACTTACACTTATGTATAATTTTGATTTTTTTGACCTATTGCTTTCACCACTTGACTTGTGCAAGAGATTGGATTTGATGGATGAATGAGAATTAGAAGCACTTGATCCTTTGAGATTGCTCACATATTCTTCATATAGCTTCTCAAACTTTTCTCTTATATTTTTAACCTTATTTTGGGAGGTAAATGGATCAATTTTTGTGTAACAAAAGTCTAAGAAAACAAGCTTCAAACGCGGGTCAAAAATAGCTCCAAAAGCTAAAACTGTACTATATTCCTTTCAATATTTGTCAAACTTCTCTTTCATCCTCAGTGACATATCACTTAAAGTATAATCATCATTATACAAGTTTTCGTTCAGTATGCACTCGATCTTCCAAACTTGTACAAAGTATAAGTTAGAGGTTGGATAAGATGAACCTGAAATCATGTTTGTAGTCTCGTAAAAGGGTTCTAGGAATTCACATATTTTATCTCCTATTCTCCATTTTTCACATGACGGACAATATTTGTAATTCCTATCTATCACTTGGAGAATATCACATTCCTTTTCATACTTAAGTGCACTTTCTAGCATCAAATATGTAGAATTCCACCTAGTTGACACATCTAATCTCAAACCAATGCTTGTGTCTATGCCTGCTTGTTCCACACAATCTTGAAACTTAATCATCCTCCCATCTGATCCTCTCACATACTTAACACTTTCTCTGATTTTATAAAGTGCTTCAGCAGCCACTTTCAAACCTTCTTGAACAATTAAATTAAGTATATGTGCAGAGCAACGTATATGAAAATATTCACCATCACACAACAAAGTATTCTGCAAACGGAGATGGTTTAACAATATAAGCTGCATGTTATCATTTACAGCAGCACTGTCCAAAGTAATAGAAAATACTTTCTTCTCAATTCCCCATTACTTTAAGCAATCAAATATAGCGGCTTCCAATTCAATCCCAGTGTGTGGAGGTTTCAGTCGAGAAAAATTAAGAATCTTGCTAATTAATTTCCATTTTTCATCAACAAAATGGACAGTTAAACAGATGTAACTCTCGCTGTTAGATGTTGTCCAAACGTCAGAAGTCAGACATACTCTATTAGGAAGGCTGGACAAGAGTTGCTTAAGTTTGTCCTTTTCTTGGATGCATATTTTTTTAATATCAGGCACAATTGTATTCCTAGAGGGCATCACAATATCAGGATTCACATAATCAATCCACACTCTGATCAAATCATATTCAACAAAACTAAAAGCAAGATCATGTTTAATTATGGCTTGTGCAAGCAATTCGCGATGGGTCATTTGATTAACCTTTCTCAAGCTAGACTTTTAAGTGAACACCTGCTCTATTCCTAGGGTCTTTATCTTTAAACGCATATTAACAATAAAATATTGGCGAGACATAAATATGATAAAGATAAAGTTTGCTCAAATTTTTTAATCATGATATACCAAATAGAAAAAAGTGTTCATATGATAAAACAGATTGTGACAAAAATAACCCAAACCTCATTCACCTCAGCCTGATGTAGGTGTGTCATTTCGACAAGGAAGTCGGCTAGTACCTGGGCTTTGATTGCTTGTCGTGGTTCGTAAATGATGTCATATTCTGATAATTCTATCGACCACGAAATCATGCGACCTTCCAGATCAGGTTGTCTTAGCACTTGTCGAAGGGGCTGGTTTGTTCGAACTTTAATAGTGTGTCCATGGAAATAATGGCGCAGGCGTCGCGATGTTAAGATGAGCGCAAAAGCAACCTTTTCTATTTGTTGATAGCGCAGCTCCGGTCCTTCGAGTGCTTTACTGACAAAGTAGTTTGGTTGTTATTCCTGGGCCTCTTCGTGCAATAAGACAGCGCTTATGGCTTCGTTGCTGACTGAGAGATAGAGAACCAGAGGTTCATTTGGTGGAGGCTTGACCAGGACTGGTGGGTTGGCCAAGTGTTCTTTGATGGCCATGAATCCTGTCTCGCACTCCGGAGTCCAGTTAAAGTATGACTTTTTACGCAATAGTTTAAAAGGCGGGAAGGAATCGGGTTAAGGCAGTGATTCTTCCCGTCAATTGTTGTAGTTCCTTTACGTTACGCGGGCTTGTCATGTTGAGTATGACTTTGCATTTATCAGGATTAGCCTTTATCCCGCGATGTGTTAGCATGAATCCTAAAAAATTTCCGGCAGGTACTCCAAACGAGCATTTGGCTGGGTTAAGTCGTAACCTGTACTTGCGCAGTTGTTGAAATACCTGTTCCAAATCTTGGGGATGTTGTGAAGTAGTCATTGTTTTGACTATCATGTCATCGATGTACACTTCAAGCATCTACCCAATCTGCTGACTGAAAACTTTATTCATCATACGTTGATAGGTGGCACCGGCGTTCTTGAGACCAAACGGCATCATGTTATAACAATAGGTAGCTTTTTCCGTGATAAAAGTTGTGGCCTCCTCGTCTGGTGTGAACATTGGAATCTGGTTGTAGCCTGAATATGCATCCATAAAGGATAAAATCTGGTATCATGCGGAGTTGTCGACCCGTTTATCAATGGTGGGAGTGGATAAAAGTCCTTTGGGCAATACTTGTTGAGGTCTGTGTAATCTGTACACATGCGCCACTTTCCATTGGGTTTTTTGACTAACACCACATTAGAAAGCCAAGTAGAATATGTGATTTCTCGAATCACTCCTGCATCAAGGAGTTTTGCTACTTCGGTCTCAACCACCTGTTGCTTCTCTGGGAGATTTTGCGCTTTTTCTGCGCGATGGGCTTAGCTTTGGAATCTAAGGTTAAGTGGTGACATATTACGCCTGGGTCTATTCCTGGCATGTCAACAGTTGTCCAAGCGAAGAGGTCTTTGTTGTTTAGCAGCACTGCCACCAACGGACTTTTCTCTGCTTCTGGGATATGTCATTCAATTTTGGTGATGTTTTCGGGTAATGGACCCACTTGGAGATTTTCCATAATAGCGTATTAAGCTGCGCTTAATTAAAATGCGGAATTACTTTTTCTTTTCAGTTATGATGCCATTAACA
>NW_026896822.1:0-107922 GCF_033153095.1 Gastrolobium bilobum | reverse complement strand
AGTTTATATCCTTAATAGGGTTCCCAGCAAAGCAGTGACAAAAACCCCTTATGAGCTATGGAATGGAAAGAAACCTAGCATAAGGCATTTACAAATTTGGGGTTGTCCAGCAGAAGCAAGGCCTTATTAATATTTCTCTTCCTACTATTGTCATCAGTCAAGATGCAATTACGGAACAAGCAATTAATGATCAGGTCCATGTTCATGACATTGTTATGGAACAGGCTTTGGTCCCTGACATTGTTTTGGGTCAAGACAATAATGAATCACCCCCTATGCCACCTATAGAACAAACTCAACAAACTCAAGAAGTGCCATTAAGGAGATCCACTAGGGAAAGGAGAAATGCAATTCCGGATGATTATATTGTGTTTCTTCAAGAGCATGAAAATATTTTAAGCTTGAAGGAAGATGATCCAATCAACTTCCAACAAGTCTTAGAAAGCTCTAATGCTCATAAATGGATTGATGCCATGAAAGATGAGATGCAATCTATGAAAGACAACGACGTTTGAGATCTTATTGAGTTGCCTAAAGGTGCGAAACCCATTGGTTGTAAATGGAAATTTAAAACCAAAAGGGATTCAAATGGCAACATCGAAAGATATAAGGAACGTCTAGTTGCTAGAGGTTTCACTCAGAAAGAAGGCATAGACTATAAAGAGACTTTCTCTCCGGTTTCTACGAAGGACTCCTTTAGGACAATAATGGCGCTTGTGGCTCATTTGGATTTGGAGCTACATTAGATGGACGTAAAGACAACGTTTCTCAATGGCAACATTGATGAGACAATTTATATGGTGCAACCAGAAAACTTTGTATTGGGAGATTCAAAGTCTATGGTTTCCAAATTGAAAAAGTCCATCTATGGCCTTAAGCAAGCTTCTCGTCAATGGTACCACAAATTCCATCAGGTTATTATCTCCTATGGCTTTGAGGTGAACTTAGTGGAAGATTGTGTGTATCACAAGTTCAGTGGGAGTAAATTCATATTCCTGATACTATATGTTGATGATATCTTACTTGCCAGTAGCGATATAGGCTTATTGCATGAAACCAAGAAACTTCTCACTAAAGATTTTGAGATGAAGGACCTTGGTGATGCATCTTTTGTCTTAGGAATACAGATACTTCGAGATCGCGCTCAAGGTATCCTACGGTTATCACAAAAGGCCTACATTGAAAAGATTTTGGATAGATTTGGCATGAAGGATTGTACGTCAGGAGATACGCCCATATCTAGGGGAGACAAGTTTAGTCTCGCCCAATGCCCTAAAGGTAAGCTTGAGATGATAGAAATGACAAAGGTACCTTATGCTTCGGCAGTAGGAAGCCTTATGTATGCCCAGGTTTGTACTCGCCCTGATATAGCATTTATAGTAGGAGTGTTAGGAAGATACTTGAGCAATCCAGGAATGGATCATTGGAAAGCAGCCAAGAGGGTTATGTGGTTTTTAAAGAGAACTAAAGATTATATGCTTACATATCGGAGGTCAGATGAATTAGAGATCGTCGGATATACTGACTCTGATTTTGCTGGATGCCAAGATAGTAAAAGATCCACGTCAGGTTATGTCTACATGTTGGCTGGAGGAGCTATTTCTTGGAAGAGTGTTAAACAGACATTCGTAGCTTCCTCTACTATGGCCGCAAAATTTGTAGCTTGTTTTGAGGCATCCAACCATGGGGTATGGCTGCGAAACTTTGTCACAGGGCTGCATATAGTAAGTGGTGTTGAAAGGCCACTAAAGATTTATTGTGACAACAGGTCAGCAGTGTTGTACTCCAACAACAACAGAAGCTCTTAAAAATCGAAGCACATCGATATAAAGTTTCTGGTTGTTAAAGAAAGAGTTCAGAGTGGTCAGATTTCCATAGAACACATAGGGACGAACTTCATGCTTGCGGATCCGCTTACTAAAGGCTTAGTGCCTAAGGTCTTTCACGAGCATACTGCTCATATGGGTGTTGTTTTGTTCGATGACACTACGGTTTAGTGGGAGTTCTTTATGTTGGTGTTCTATGTAAATAAATAAATGAAATATTCTTATGTTTGTTTTCTGCAGAATAAAGAATTCAATGATATTTTCCCTCTGAATGTATTATATTTTGTGCTTGTGTTTCTGCTTTGTGTATGCAGAAAATTTAGGATTGATCTCATAAAGATTAAAGTAGGACCAGTTGAAAATAGGTATGGTAAGATCACATTGCATGTAATTTCCATGCCACTCATCCATACTTGATCTATGTCATTGAATATATTGGTGTGATGACCATGGAAGGTTTAGTTACGCTTGAAAGTGACAAAAGCCGCCATGATCTCATATTGATATAGGAGGTGGACCAGATTGTATCTAAGGAGGAATCTAAAGAAAAATAGCATACAGTTGCGCACTAAAGATATACGATATAATTATCTCAAGTTAATATGTGGCTCAAGTGGGAGATTGTTAGGAAATTATATTTTCTAATAATTATTGTGGGTCACATATTATATTAATAATTATATTGTGCTATTTATATATATTGGGTAAATTAAAGTGATCAGTTAAATATTCCCAAATAGACTCCTAAGTGAGTATGGGCTGAATGAGTGGATACCGGTGTTGGGCCAACTAGGTATAATGGGAGCTTATTGGCCCAACAATAAAGATAAAAACACTATATAAGGGTTATGGTCCCCAATACGTCAAATGAACAAACCCTAGTTTCTCTTCCCCATCAAGAGAGAGACGACACACTAAGGAATTCAGTTTTAGGGTGATTTGACTGAGGAAGACTACAAACCCCAAGAGACAAGATCAAAGTTATTCCGCTGCAATGGAGACAGGTATGCCTCCACCTTTATGTTGTTCTTATTTTTCTTTATGATTTGGTATGATGGATCTTGGCTTGTAGGTGATAGTTATCACCATAAGGTTTAGAGGAATTAAAAATTCCAACAATTGGTATCAGAGCCATCATCATATTGAATTATGAGGGAATTAAGTTTTGTGATTTTTATATATGATTAATCCTGAAAAGTTTTGCTTTATTTTCTTTTGGCATAAAGTTTATTATTTTTTTAACGTGGGTTCCATCTTATGTATTTTGTATTAGCTATGTAGTGTTATTTTTGTTCCCTGACGGTGATTTTTTGGTTTTGGAACAAAAGCTACATTTTTTAGAAAAAAACTAGGATTCACAGTTTAATAAGGGTTTATTATTTAAATTTTGAATCTGTGAATAGATGGATTGTTTGGAAGAAATTTGGCTTTATAATCGATGAGGTTTTGTTGTTTGAATTTTTTGAATAAACAATGATTTCTCTTAGAAAATTTTGGACTTACGATTTGAAAGAAATCAAATGTTTAAGGTCTTTGGTTTTGGGGTTTTCCTTATATTTGATATTCTTTGTTAAAAGCTAAATATAATTATTTTTTTTTGGATATTATGCATCATTTTCAAGCTTTCATTTGAAAAGGCTTACTTGTGCGTTGTTTGTTCATCAATTTTTAAGCCTTATAATGAATAGGTATTTATTGTTAATGGTATAATGATAAAGTATGTATGTATATGATTGATAAAGAATAATTTTCTTTATTGTCGTTATTTTGGTTTTAAATGAATTTATTATCCCTAAAGGTTTCTATTTGAAATTAAATATGATAGATTTGTTAGCCGCCACAGTGGCCAAATTTATAGAAGGTTAGTTTGATTTCAAATAGGTTGGTCATATAAATATATTTTATTTATACAAATATTAATCGGCCCACAGGAAGGTTATTGTTTGGCCAAATAACATATGTTGTATGATCATGTGTGTGTTTATTGCTTATGCGAATAGTGATCGGCCCACAGGAAGGTTATTATTTGGCCAAGTAACAAACATACCTGTGGTAATAAATATGTGACAATTATCAAAAAAAATTAATTCCTCTAAACCTTATGGTGATAACTATCACCTACAAGCCAAGATCCATCATACCAAATCATAAAGAAAAATAAGAACAACATAAAGTTGGAGGCATACCTGTCTCCATTGCAGCGAAATAACTTTGATTTTGTCTCTCTGGGTTTGTAGTCTTCCTCAGTCAAATCACCCTAAAACCGAATTCCTTAGTGTGTCGTCTCTCTCTCTTGATGGGGAAGAGAAACTAGGGTTGTTCATTTGACGTATTGGGGACCATAACCCTTATATAGTGTTTTTATCTTTATTGTTGGGCTAATAAGCTCCCATTATACCTAGTTGGCCCAACACCGGTATCCACTCATTTAGCCCATACTCACTTAGGAATCTATTTGGGAATATTTAACTGATCACTCTAATTTACCCAATATATATAAATAGCACAATATAATTATTAATATAATATGTGACCCACAATAATTATTAGAAAATATAATTTCCTAACAATCTCCCACTTGGGCCACATATTAACTTGAGATAATTATATCGTATATCTTTAGTGCGCAACTGTATGCTATTTTTCTTTAGATTCCTCCTTAGATACAATCTGGTCCACCTCCTATATCAATATGAGATCATGGCGGCTTTTGTCACTTTCAAGCGTAACTAAACCTTCCATGGTCATCGCACCAATATATTCAATGACATAGATCAAGTATGGATGAGTGGCATGGAAATTACATGCAATGTGATCTTTCCATGCCTTCTGCAAACACTACGCTTTCAATGGTAGATATTAGCTTCGATGCACCATGACTTGTGTATAGGCAAGAGCCTATTATCAATAATTGTCGTGGGGGAGCTTTACATTATTACGATTATATTTTTAGTTAGGGAGTATGGGATTGATATGTTACAATTTTGTTTGCGTATATTTTTTGAATAAAGTATTGATTTTTGATATGTTCATATAAAAAATTGATTTGGAAATTGGAAGTTTATTTTCCACACTTAATAGTTTGATTTCACCTTCGTATTATTTTGATGAAATAATAGTTGTTGATCTCTAAATATAAATTAATTTGGTACATGTCATGATTTGAGAGATTCATCAATCTTATAGTTTGGTTTAAATATATTTTTATATGTTGCAAAGACTCGCTTGTTATAGTTCTCGTTATTTGCTCACTGGTTTGCCTTGCACTCACCCAAATGATGGTTATATTTTTAAATAAAGACAAGGAGATAGCTTCTAAAAATAGCATGCAAAGTATCAAGGTACACAAAATATATGAATTATGAAATGTAATGGTGCAAGGTACAAATATTATTGTGAAACTCTGAAGCACCAACAAAGTATAGAGCATAGTGCAAAATAAAAGCACAGTGAAATGAATTTGTCAGATTGACACACAGCCAAATCACCCAGCAAACGTATACAACTCGCCACTCATGCCTTCAACATAAGCAAATAGCTGAGGGACTTATGATCTGGAATAATAAAAGGCCCATATAATATGAGGCTCACATTTAAAGTCTTCACCATTAAGCAAAGATCCCAAGTCAACAAAGGCTGCATCTTAGCAATATTAAATGCTACATTTACTGTTACATCTCAACAAGCTCCTCAATAAACTTCTTCGCCAAGCAAACTTCACGTCTAAGATATTTCTGCAAAGCTTATCACAAAGCCACCCATAAGAACCAATTGGAATATTGGCCGACTCACAACTTGCAAAACATCCTCCTCAAAGCTGCCCATTTCTCCACATCTCTCCATGAAGCTGGTGATCTCTCGACTATAATTACATATGTGTTAACCACAATGTATACATCTTCTTCTACATGAATAAACCTGCTTACACAAAATCTGACTTGAGCATCGGAGTGATTTGCAGATACACCCCTCGCTTTGTTTCAGTGAAGACTCATGGGTTAAAACTGCTCCAACTCAAAGCTGCATCAAACTATTTATGTAGAAGAAAATCACATGGTCAGCCCAGAAAAAAACGGATATGATCAGTAATATAAATACTCTTCTTACAATGTTCTATAAGCATATCACTCTTCAACCGTCGCGAAAATGCTCTTGCGGTGAAAATATTAACTAACTGTCGTAAAATGCACATAAAACCACAATGTCTTGCCATTTTCTTGTAGTGCCAAAAATAAAAAGATGTCTTTCAAGTCAAGAAAAAGGGAAGCACATATACACCAATCTTTATTTCACTTGCGCTTAGAAAAAAAATTCTCTTCAACATTTCTTTTGCAACTTAAAAAATCCCTTTTTATTTATTTTGCAGCTTAAACTACATGATATTTTGTAAAATTTTGAATACATGTAAATTAGTTGGGGTATAAAACATGAAACTTGTTTTCTGCATGACTTTATACATATTGTTTAACATTTTATGGATGTCGTGAATTAAACATTTGTTATATAAATTATTACTTTTTGGATAACTTTTTTTAAAAAAATATTTTTCTTTTTTCATTAAGCAAAATTAATAAAGATAAGAACCAATAAATTAAGGGTAATATGTAACATCCCAAGAGCTGGCAAAGGCAGGGAGTGATCGCTGGTGCGAAAGGGCACGGACAATGAGCAGCTCATGCCAAATCTTGCAGCTTGGGGGTTCATGAATGAATCGAATCAACACTCGAAAGAGAGGGATTCCAGCGACTGTGCTGGCATGGGACGGTACAGTTAGGAATGGCTTATAAGAATTAATTGGTACTACCTATACTAACAGGATGCATCTACTTTTCAGTAGCCCGGATCGGAAGAACTCCACAGTTAAACGTGCTTGACTTGGAGCAATTCTGGGATGGGTGACCTCCTGGAAAGTTTTCCCGGGAAGTGTGGAGTAAGGACAAAGCACACTGAAAAGTCTCGTGTTAGTGTGTGGGGACAGTCATTGATTCTTGCAAGTTGTCAGGCGTTACAAGTGGTATCAGAGCAGGGCCTCTCTTCCAGTACGGTGTGGTTTGAGGACGAACCAGGCGGAAGCTGGTGGGCATGTAACATCCCAAGAGCTGGCAAGGGCAGGGAGTGATCGCCGGTGCGAAATGGCACGGACAATGAGTGGCTCATGCCAAATCTTGCATCTTGGGGGTTCATGAATGAATCGAATCAACACCCGAAAGAGAGGGATTCCAGAGACTGTGCTGGTATGAGACGGTACAGTTAGGAATGACTTATAAGAATTAATTGGTACTACCTATACTAACAAGATGTATCTACTTTTCGGTAGCCCGGATCGGAAGAACTCCACAGTTAAGCGTGCTTGACTTGGAGCAATTATGGGATGGGTGACCTCCTGGGAAGTTTTCCCGGGAAGTGTGCGAGTAAGGACAAAGCACACTGAAAAGTCTCGTGTTAGTGTGTGGGGACAGTCAATGATTCTTGTAAGTGGTCGGGCGTTACATAATACATCTCTCCTGCTGTTGAAGAAAAAAAAAATCTCTTGTTAAAATAATAAAAAGTATGGGTCCCACACTATAAGGAAAGAGAGAAAAATATTAGTAGGCCCCACACCTTTATTATTTCAGCAGAAGAGATGTATTACCTATAAATTAAATAGGGAAAGGTTTTACTTACCTTTTTTTTCTTATTACCAAATCTTAATTATTGATTTTCGTTAATCTAACGGTTATAATTTATTAGAAATTAAGTGTGATCCAATAAATTATAACTGTTAGATTGGTGGAATCAACTGGGTGGACTAAGTTACTGTGTATTGGAGCTACCTAGCTTAGGAGCTTCAAGAAGGTAATCCCTTGGTACTGGGGTTAATTCCCGTGTGTGTGGGGGTATGGTTGGAAGTTGTATTTCAATGATGTGGTTATAACATGCTTATGCATATGTATATATATTGGGTATATAGGATGTACTGTATCTCTGGCCAGTAGATTGATTGTCTTATGGTGTTACGGACTTCCACTGGATAGATCTCCGTGAGGGAGTTCCAGTTGGCCTGGAGCACTCCAGAAATGTTTCGGATGTATCGGATGGAGGGTGCCTTGAATGATGTTCCGGGAACACATTCTTGGATGAGAGCCCGTAGGCTATATGCCAAGGCCAGTAGGCCGGGTGTTGCGTGGTTTTGGCTATGATCATTCTAGCTTCATCGTATGTTTTTCTTGTATACCTCCCTACTTCTCTAAATCCCTTGCTATATCCTTTTTTGCTTGTTACGATTCATTATTGTACATTTACATCTGAGTGAGCCATTGGGCGGAGAAATCCTCCAGAACCTCTGGATTACTGAGATATATTTGTATATCTTACCGCGTTATGGGGCATTATTTCATGTGGTTGTAGGGGGACATGAGCTACAGGCAAGAGGCCCATTGGTTGAGCTTATGGAGTTGGAGAGCATTTTGCATTTTGAGGCCACATTTGGTGTAGGCTAGAATTAGAGCATGAACATTGTATATTGCATTAGGGATATGTATCATGTCATATTTGTTCATGCTTCATTTTGGCTAAGCCTAGTTGATTATATATCTTGTTGTATTTTAAGGTATTTCATTGTAGTTATATTTATCATTTGGAGAATTGTAATATAATGCTTATGGATCTTGTGTAATATTGTAAAGCATGTATGTGATGAAAGGGCAATAGGCCTATTTTAGGTGATGAATTACATGTCAATTGTTAAGAATGCATGAAATTGGATAATGTGATTGTAATGAGTTTAAGTTTTGATGAAGTTAAGTAATGGATTGTAAATTGATAAAGATATTGAAAATTGTTATGAGTTGTAAGAGCACCAATGAATTGTTGGTCCTTTTGTGCCACCCTTGTCTATTAGGTACCCTTGAGGCTGTAAAACACATTTTTGATAAAGTGAGATAGGTTAAATAAACAAAGGAGGTGCCGTCAAAATTTATACTAAGATGGTAGTTTTTAGGATGAATTTGGGAGAGCATATCTCCCTCCATATAGGTCCAATAGGGATGTGCCATACATCATTTTGAAGCTTGAGATGTCAGTTGTGTTGCTTTACAATTTGGTAGAATTTGAAACTATGTAGCGACCTTTAGGTGCGTTTGAGTGGAGACTGCCCAAAGGGCCCTGCACGGGGGGCTATTAAGGTTCCAGATTTCCATAATTTTTTTCTCCCTCAATTTTTACTCAAATTAAGCTCATGATATGTCAAATTAAATTTTAAGGTGTCTAGTATTCTGTATAAAAATTTGAGAGCAATTGGTTGAGTGGTTTGTTCAGAATCACAGAAATGGTGAGGTATGTTTGGTGCCCTATTTTGGTTTGGCTGACAGCTTTGGTTGTCCAACTTTAAACTGTGATAACCGAAGCTAGAGAGAAATTTATGAGGCGTGTGATACCTTGTTGGAAAGGTAATTGAGTCTAGAATACATACTAAAAGATGAGAGGTTTGTAGCATGAGAATTTCACACAGCATCCAAAAGACTGAAGCATGTTCAGTTATAGAACAACCTGTTGCACATGTTCATAGCCAAAATGGTTTAGCAGAATCATCCATTAAACGTCTCCAATTAATAGCTAGACCACTGCTTATGAGAACAAAACTCCCTGTTTCGGCATGGGGATATGTTATTTTACATGCAGCATCACTTGTACGCATTAGACCAGCAAGTTATAAAAAATTCTCCTCATTACAGTTGGCTGATGGTCAGGAGCCAAATATTTACCATCTTAGAATTTTTGGATATGCTGTTTATATTCCAATTGCTCCACCACAATGCACAAAGATGGGTCCCCAAAGGAAGTTAGGAATATATGTTGGATATGAATCTCCTTCCATAATACAATACCTTGAACCAATGACGGGGAATTTATTTAAAGCAAGGTTTGTCGATTGTCATTTTGATGAATCAATCTTTCCAACATTAGGGGGAGAGAATAAACAGCTGGAAAAGAAAATTGATTGGAATGTAGTATCATTATCTCATTTAGATCCTCGCACAAATCAGTGTGAACTTGACATTCAAAAGATAATTCATTTGAAAAATATTGCCAATCAATTTCCAGATGCTTTTACTGACCTACCAAAAGTTACTAAATCTCATATTCCAGCTGTAAATGCTCCAATTCATATTGATGTCTCAGTAGGACAGTCTAGTGCAAATGAAAACTAAACCACACTTAAAACATGGAAGACCAAATGGTTCAAAGTACTTATGAAAATCCTAAAGACATAACTTTACATAAAATCTCAGGGAAGGTTTAGGTACCTGGAATTGTAACGTCTGACAACTTGCAAGAATCAACGACTATCACCACACACTAATACGAGACTTTTCAGCGTGCTTTGTCCTCACTCGCACACTTCCCGGGAAAACTTCCCAGGAGGTCACCCATCCCAGAATTGCTCCAAGTCAAGCACGCTTAACTATTGAGTTCTTCCGTTCCGGGCTATCGAAAAGTAGATGCGTCTTGTTAGTAAAGGTAGTACCAATTAATTCTTATAAGCCATCTCAAACTGTGTAGTCTCATACTTGCACAGTCTTTGAAATCCCTCTCTTTCCGGTGTCGATTCGATTCATTCGTTCAAGTAACCCCCCGCTGGAAGCCTGTCAAGAGCTGCTCTTTGTCCATGCCCTTTCGCACCGGCGATCACTCCCCGCCTTCGTCAGCGCTTGGGATGTTACATGATGAAAATGAAGAGATCTCAATTAGTTGTGTTACTTCAAGAAAAAGATGGAACCGAAATGATATAGTTGTCGACAATATTTTTGCATATAATGTTGCTATTGAAATAATAAAAGAAGACGAGGATCTTGAACCTAAAACTGTTGATGAATGCAAAAACATAAATAATTGGCCAAAATGGAAAGACGTAATTCAAGAAGAATTGAATTCACTCGAGAAACGTAAAGTTTTTGGACCTATAGTTCAAACACCCGAAGGTATAAAGCCAGTGGGGTACAAATGGGTTTTTGTTCGAAACGTAATGACAAAAATGAAGTCATAAGATCTAAAGCACAACTTGAAGCACAAGGGTTTTCGCAAAAGCCTGGCATTGATTATATGGAAACATATTCTCTTATAGTGGATGCAATCACCTTCAGATATCTTATTAGTCTGGCAGTACATGAAAGACTTGACATGCGTCTAATGGATGTAGTTACAACCTACTTATATGGCTCACTTGCTAGTGAAATTTATATGAAAATCTCCGAAGGATTCAAAATGCCTGAAGCACTTAAAAGCTCTCGGGAAATTTGTTCAAGAAGGCTTCAAAGATCATTATATGGATTAAAGCAATCAGGGTGTATGTGGTATAATCGCCTTAGTGAATATTTATTACAAGAAGGCTACAAAAATGACCCAGTTTGCCTTTGTGTTTTTATTAAAAAGCATGGATCTAAATTTGTTATAATAAGTATATATGTTGATGACTTGAATATCATTGGCAATACTGAAGAACTTTCAAAAGCAGTAGATTATTTGAACAAAGAATTCGAAATGAAAGATCTTGGAAAGACAAAGTTTTGCCTTGGATTACAAATTGAGCACTTAACAAATGGAATATTCATCCATCAATCAACTTATACAGAGAAGATTTTAAAGCGATTTTACATGGATAAAGCACATCCATTGAGTACCCCGATGGTTGTGAGATCGCTTGACATAAATAAAGATCCATTTCGACCCTATGAAAATGAGGAAGAGCTTCTTGGTCTTGAAGTACTATATCTTAGTGCAATTGGGGCACTAATGTATCTTGCTAATAATACACGTCTAGATATAACATTTTTTGTAAACCTGTTAGTAAGATTCAGTTCCTCTCCAACTCGAAGGCATTGGAATGGTGTTAAGCATATATTTCGATACCTTCAAGGAAACACTGATATGGGTTTACTTTATTCAAATGATTATGGACATCAACTTGTTGGTTTTGCAGATGCAGAATATTTATCGGATACACACAAGCTAGATCCCAAACAGGATATTTATTCACAAGTGGAAGCACGACAATTTCATGGCGTTCAACAAAGCAAACTATAGCAGCCACTTCTTCAAACCAAGCAGAAATAATAGCAATTCACGAGGCAAGTTGAGAATGCATTTGGCTAAGATCAATGACGCAATACATCCGAGAAGCATGCGGTCTCCAGTTAGAAAAAAAGATTCCAACAATATTGCATGAAGATAATGCTGCTTGTATAGCTCAATTAAAGGGAGGATACATCAAAGGAGATAGAACGAAGCATATTTGACCAAAATTCTTCTTCACTCATGATCTTCAATAAAATGGTGAAATTGATGTTCAACAAATCCGTTCAAGTGATAATTTGGCAGATTTATTTACCAAGGGGTTACGTTTTGAGAAGCTCGTTTACAAGATCGAGATGCGTAAACTCAGATATATTAAATAATGTTATCATCAGGGGGAGTGAAATACGTGCTGCACTCTTTTTTCCTTCACCATGATTTTGTCCCATTGGGTTTTCCTGGTAAGTTTTTTAATGAGGCAACCTCTAATATATATTTCTTTTCAATAAAATTATTGGACATCCAAAGGGGAGTGTTATAAACAATTTATTGGCTGTCCATATCCGTTATATAACCGTTTTGGCTGTCCATATCCGTTATATAACCGTTATGACAGTTGGAGACATTATGTCCGTTAGAGACGTTATGACCGTTGGAGAATAATTGTAGTTATTGTAACTTTTATATTTTCGGAACTTATAAATAAGACATGTATAAAACATCATTTGAGTATGACAATGCAACCAGAATACATTCTCCTATCTCTCTTATCTCTATATTCTTCTTCCAATTCGTAGTAATTTTACAACAGAAACAACTTCCTAACAATTTACAATTCTAATCTTTCATTCCATATACTAATTCTCATGATATTTTGTATATTTTTTATTTACTTTCGTGACAAATAAAGTTTTTCCTTATTTTATGAGTGACAGATAAAGGAATGGTAGACACTAGACAGCTAGATTACAAGTAGCCCTTTGTTTAATTTTTTTTTTTCTCGACATGCTTTCATGTGTTTCACCGCACGTTAAAGTATTCACATTTTTAATATTAACGATGGGTTCATTGAGTGTTCCGTTAGATGAGTGAGGGAACGATAATATGCATATCGGTATATTTAGAAAAGGAGATTATCAAGCCATTTACATTGGTATAGTGAAGAGAAATTTGAATAAGTTATATTAAATTATGTGTTTAATTCTCACTTATATAAAAAAAAAGTGATCATCAACTATATACATATTATTCTAACTTAATTAGTGGTATTGAGTTTGAATAAATTGTATTAAAATTTTAATAAGAATATATAAATTAGCCAAATTAAATGATTAATCGATTGAGAAATTAACAAATAAAAAGGGAAAACTTCAAAAATCCCTCTGTAACTTTACTTATAATCATTTATCTTATCTCAAAATTTTGAATCATTTATCCCTTTGGCTTAAAGTTTTTTTATCATTTACCCCCTCAGTGCGGGGGTAAGTGATAAAAAAACTTTAAGTCAGGGGATAAGTGATAAAAAAAATCTAAATAAGAATGTAAATAATTTAAAAATTTGTAAGGGAGGTACGTGATAATTAAGAAAACTCATAGGGAAATTTTTGAAGTTTTCCATAAAAAAATCATGTCTTACTAATAATCACATAGAAAGGATGGGATCATGAAAAAGATCTTAACAAAAATCACGGCTTTAACAATTATGATAGGTTTGCAAGTTAATGGGCCGTGTAATGCATGCATCTAGTATAGCCCAGAAAGAAAAACTAATAGATATTAAATTGAACAGTTGAAGTGAGAGCATGTATATGATATTTTTTAGTATAATTTTTTACAAAAATTTAAAATTTTAATTCCAATACTCCGAATTGGAGATTAACCAATTGAAATGTATATAAAAAAAACAATTATAATATCAAACAAAGACATGAACTTGTGGAATGCATTGTGAATAATAAATTACATAAAGACATGAACTTGTGGAATGCATTGTAAATAATAAATTACATATCAAAAGACAGTGTTTCACACGTAAGCAATAAGCCTTTTTAGCTGTCTTCCTAGTCTTCATCTCTGTTAAGGTTCGGAAAACAAGTTAAATCATAAGTCATTTCTTTTCTCTTTTTGTGAAAATCATCATCACATGGCTGAACCAAAGAAGATAATTATTGATACCGACCCTGGCATCGGTAACATATCTGTGTTTCAATTTGCTTATGTTTCGTTGCTAATGGGAATCCTAATCAGTCACATGTTTCTGCTATCTTTGTTTTTGATTTTAAAAACCAACTTTTATTGAGATTTATTATGAACCCTTTATCAATTAGAAACTTTTTTCTGCTTGTGTTTTGGGCAATTCCTAGTTTCTCAGAGAATTGATTGGAATTGGTTTGTGTAGATGATGCTATGGCAATATTTCTTGCCCTCCAATCACCAGAGGTAGAAGTAATTGGTCTTACAACTATTTATGGAAATGTTTACACCACCCTGGCAACCAGAAATGCCTTGCATTTGGTAAGGTTGTTGGGATTGTTTCTTTGATTCGTTGGTGCCACTTACTTTTTATGGTATTTTTTTAAGGATTTGTTTTCTAAAAAAAAAAAAACCACTCTCCGTTAAACCCGACTAGCGAGTGTGGGGTGGAGGAAATCTTTGTACGCAGCCTTACCCTTGCATAATTGCAAAGAGGCTGTTTTCTGAATTCGAACCCATGACCTTTCAGTCATGAAGGAACAGTTTTACCACTACTCTGGTTCGCCCCCTTAAAGAATGAAGTTGACTTTTGACTTATAATAATTAAAGCTTTCTACTTAACTTGAATATGTAGTTGGAGGTTGCAGGAAGAACTGATATACCAGTGGTTGAAGGATCTCATGTGACATTAACTGTAAGACTCTTAAGAACTCATACCTGTCACTATGATTGATTATATGATTGGTTTTCACCATTGTCAATTATCTAACTTATACCACTTCTTCTCTTTTTTTTTGGGGGTAACTGTTATGAATTTTAATGAGCATTTAGAACTAATTAGTAAATAAGATCTTTAATTATATGCATATATGATAACCATAAAAATTTGGATACTTTATACTATTTGTATTGCGTAGCCTGCACACTTGAAATTTTCAGAGGCACACATGCGTTTAGTCTTATATCGTCAGCATTTTATTATTTTCCTCGTATAAACCTGTATGATCACTGAATTTTAATGTTTTTTTAGTCTTAGACAAGATAATTGATCTATATTTTCTGTTTGTTGAGATATATAGTCCCACATTGGTTGTATGAGCAACTAATGTGGAGTTTATAAGGCCTTGGGCACTCTCACCCTTTGAGCTAGCTTTTGGGGTGGTGTACCACATTGGTTCTTTACATGGTATCAGAGCCTCGTGTCCCGGGTTCGATCCTCGCCGCCCCCCACTTTCTTTCAAGTGAAATTTCTTTGTTCGCACAGGTAGGTGGGCCTGTGCATTGTCCACCCTTCAAGCCCAGTGGGCTCTCGTGTGAGGGGGCGTGTTGAAATATATAAAACTATTAATGTAGCCTCACCTAAAAGCTTAAATCCACTCTTCAAGCCCAATGAGTTCTCATGTGAGAGGGCGTGTTTGTATGAGGCCTTGGGCACTCCCACCCTTTAACCTAGCTTTTGGGGTGGTGTATCCCAAGGTTTTTTACATGTTATCAGAGCCTCGTGTCTTGGGTTCAAACCTCGCCGCCCCCCACTTTCTTTTGTGGAATTTCTTAGCACCGGTACGTGGGCCTGTACATTGTCCACCTTCAAGCCGAATGGGCTCTCGTGTGAGGGGGTGTGTTGAGATATACAGTCCCACATTGATTGTATGAGCAACTAATATGGAGTTTATAAGGCCTTGGACACTCCCACCCTTTGAGCTAACTTTTGGAATAGTGTATCTCAAGGTTCTTTACACTGTTCATAGAAATCTGTTTATTCATTTCAAGTACATTGTAGTTTATCACCTCACTGAAGAAGTTATGCAGTATTTTTAGTGTGGAATAAAAAGTTCTGTAGTATATCTTAGTATTTGATTCAAATAACTGTTGTAATTCTTGTCTCTTGTACAGAATGGAACAAAACTTCGTATTGCAGATTTTGTCCATGGTGCAGATGGACTTGGTAACCAAAATTTTCCTCCACCAAAGGGAAAGCCCCTTGAAGAATCAGCTGCTGCTTTTTTGGTTCATCAAGCAAAAGCTAACCCTGGCAAAGTCACAGTGGTGGCATTGGGGCCGCTTACAAATATTGCTTTGGTCTGATATTTGCACAATTTCTAATATATCATTTTCATGTTACTCTTCATACTGTTTTTCATGACAAGATTCTATTTTGCAGGCTATACAGCTAGACCCAGAATTTGTTAAAAACATTGGGCAGATTGTTCTACTTGGTGGTGCTTTTGCAGTAAATGGCAATGTGAATCCAGCCTCTGAAGCCAATGTGAGTGTTTCCTTCTGTTTTGAAATCTTAAATATAACTGTTAGAGAATAGTATAAACCATTAAAAAGGCCCTCCCCCAATAGCTTAAGCTTTTGAGTTGAATTGGTTCCTTACATGGTATTAGAGCCTCGATGTCCCGGGTTCGATCCTCACCGCCCCCCATTTTCTTTGTGGAATTTCTTAGCACAGATAGGCTGAGTCTAATGCATCATCCACCTTTCAAGCCCAATAAGCTCTCTTGTGAGGGGGGGTGTTAGAGAGATATATAAAGTCATTAATGTAGTCTCACCCAATAGCTTAAGCTTTTGGGTTAAATTGGTTCTTTACAATAACTTACATGAAAATATTATATAATTTACTAGCTCAATCTGTCTCATTCTTTGGTTGTGTTTGGTTGCAGATATTTGGTGATCCAGATGCTGCAGATGTTGTATTCACAAGTGGGGCAGATGTACTAGCAGTGGGTATAAATGTTACACATCAAGTTGTGTTGACAGGTACCCCTTTGGCATATTCCTACACATTCATTTTTGCTATACTGATGTAGTCATATGGTCTTTACTTAAATGGATAATTTTCCTTTGGTTAGTTTTGTATGGTTTACAACTTTTAAAATGTCTTATTTCTTTAATGGTTATGGTAATTTTATTTGATTCTTCTTTCAGGTTATAGGCATCATCCATACAGTACCATTTGATAGGAATATTTTTTAATTTAGTTTTATATTTAGTAAGTTCTCTTAAATTAAGCTTTAGCTCAACTGAACTCAATACAAGTCTTCCCATCTGAACTAGTATTCTCTGAAGACCTTCTTTAATTAATGGATAAATAGTTCAGTAGATTACTAAATAGTTCCTTCATTTACTGTCTATCCCACCCCCAAAATAAATAATAGAAAAAATGGAGTATAGATAAGAATTAGAAGCAATCTTTTTTCAAATGAAACATGGTATGTTTACCTTGAGTATATGGATGACAATTTTCTAATGTACTGTGTGTAACAATCAATTAATTTGTTTATGTCTTGCAGTGTACACTTGATTTCATTCTTATTTATTGGGGTTAGTCAGCATATATTCATTTTTCGTGGTATTGCCTTTGGAAACTCTTGGTTGATGCTTTTTTTTTTTAATGCAAACAATGCCAAGGGCAGAGAAAGATCCCTCCATATGTTGGATTGAGAGAGATACAGAGTTCAAAAACTGCTACTAACTTCAATGACTTCTTTTTGCTTTTCTCTTTTTTTTAAGAAAAAAATTCATTATAATTGTTAATGATCAACTCTCTCAAAAGCTTAACCCGTTATGTGAAGGCTCATGAATTGGTTTTATGTTTATCACACTCTCTTATGTAAGAGTATTTTGGACTTGAAGCGCTGACAATGCATATATTGAAATTGAACCTTTTTTTTAGAAGAAAAGGGGTGAAATGATCAAACTCTTGACCAGTTAGTTATATAGACTTTGATACCATTTCAATGATCAAACTTCGTGTCTTATATTTACACACTTTTATCATTGACAGAACACAACATCAGTTGAACAGCATGACCATGCTGCTATTTTAATTATGGCTCGTGTCTTTCTAATCCAAAAAACAAAATGACTAGGTTCTGATCGAGAAAAGTTGGCAAGTTCAAATGGAAAATTTGCTCAATACTTGACCAAAATCTTAGAGGTGTATTTCTCTTACCATCATGACGCATACAATATCAAAGGTTTGTCTTCCACGTTAAAGAACTGGGAGAGACAAAAAAATGACCTGAATTACTAATTATTTTTGTTTTGTATACAGGGGTTTACCTTCATGACCCAGCAGCCATTCTTGCAGCTATTGATCCTTCACTTGTAACTTGCATGGAGGGTGCTGTTAGAGTCCAAACCAGTGGCATTACAAGAGGACTCACAATACTCTACAACAAACAAAAAAGGTAGAAACCACTAACAAATTATATAAGCCCCTAGAGGATTCTGGCTAAAATGATTTCTTTATATTCATATGCATGCTAACCCTCATTTCATAGCAAGTTATAATTATTTCCAAATTATGCAAAATAGTGTGTTAAGATGGGATGGAATTGCACTTCGTCCTGAAACTTTTTATGAGCAACAGAAACCGCCAAGCTTTATCCCAATAGGTGGGGTTGGCTATGTGGATCAAACAATGCCATTGAGCTGTATCAGATATTGTATCATTGTAAGTAAAAAGAAAAAAAATGGTGTCAGATGAAGACCAATAAATAAGGGATTGCTTTCTCCCAAGGTGGTAAATGTATATTTTTGCCGTGTTTGTTGTATTGTTTTAGGTATATCCTTGACTTTGTGCTGGCTTGATATCAATCTTTAGTCATTTTCAGTTTGATCTAGTAGATATTTCTCTAGGAGAAAAGGAAGTAAACAATTTTCCACAAATTTCTAGCCTAAAGTTTGATAGGAGTTTGAATTGTATTAAAAGTTAAGCATATTTTTTCTTTATTCCTCATTCCTAATTGATTGTAGAGAGACATAAGAATGATCTTGCTTCAGATATGAAAAGTGCAACCATAGTAACAAACTGTCTTAAACTATTAGAAACATAAATCTATGTGGATTCATGAACCTTTTGTTCATGTATTCCTTCTTTTGATTAGGAAGAGCTATTGCAGTACACATTTCTCAACTACAGTCTAACATATTTAGTAGGTGAAGATAAATGTTCCTACCTGAAACTTGAAAGTTCATCTGCAGTAACTCTGCTGTTGCTAGATTGCATCTTGCTCACCAAACACGCGGTAGTGGGGCTACCTGTAAAGACACTCTAGTGGTTAAGTTAGCATCCATAGGTGGATTTACAGTGTTTAGGATGAATAAAGAACATAACCTGGGGAATGGTGTGCCTATTTATATGGGTTAAAGGAGGCACACCCTTTAGGTTGTCGAAGATTGGATGACCTTTCTTGAGTTGTAACTTGGCTAGTAGTAAAGTGTGTACGGTCCAGTAGTATATGGACTCTGACATTATATTGGCATTTCCACACTTGTTTCTGATTTGTTCCATTTATGCACCTGATATTATAATTTTGATCACAAAAGCTTTTATGCTTGGTCTTAGACTAGTGCAGCTTAGTTTTTGGTCCCAAATGTTGTAAACACCGTCCAAATGTATCACACATGCATCAAGCTTTTATGTCTTTGATTTGTTTCATGTAAGACATGGACTTTGTTGAGGATTCCAGGAAAGTTTTTATTTATTAGGAAAGTGTTCTAGGATTAAGTAATAATTTGTAGTGAGCCAAATTACATGCTACAGTTTTTTTTTTTTTTTTGGAAATTAACAGGAAGATAAAAACAAAAACCAAAAAGCTAGCTACAAATTCTGGGCCACCCTATTCCTATAGAGTCACAGAATAATCTGCCAAGGCATCCTTGTGGAGGATCATCAAATACTTGAGTTTAGCAATTAAACTCATAAGAATAGGAGGCAAGCCAATCAGCCACACTCTTTCCTTCACGATGAATATGAGAGATGTGCACCTTCCAGTTTCTGGTCACCAATTCGCGGATGCTTCTTACCAAAGGAAAAGATGGGTGTGTTTCGCTACAACCATTTCTAATGAGATGTTGAGCCGCCAATGAGTCCTCTTCCAACCAAATAAGTTTAAATCCTTTGTTCCAACTGAGATTTAGGCCAACTAAACAAGCCCATAGTTCAGCATTTAGAACGTTTCCACATCTTAGATTCCTACAGAAACCCACAACCCAATTTCCTACTGAATCCCTTATAACCCCTCTACAACCAGATTGCATAGTACTTGAGGAGCTTGGCCCATCAACATTTAGTTTCATCCAATTTATGCATGTAATGTAAGTGTTAATGCTTATTTATGCATCTTTCAATTAATATATACAACAATGTTATTCTTACACCTCATTTCCCACACTTTACACTTCTCTTTCATGGTAAAAAGGAAGAGAAAGAATGAATTAAGTCTTTTTCTTTACCTTTCCCTTTTTACTCAGCAATGTTTTTTAACAGCTCTCAACAATGAAAAAGTCCAATACAATGGATGATTTAGGAAGGAGAGTTACACAAAAACCTCTTCTGTAATGATTTTTTTTTTCTTTTTCTTCACCTTGTATTTCAAACTTCTTGTCAACTTTGTCTTTGCAGTACCTTCAATATATACCTTCTCAGTTATATACCTTTGTTCTCTTTGTAATAAACCAGGTTTGGTGAAATCACTGAATGGTCCAATAAGCCAACAGTAAAGGTAGCTGTGACAGTTGATGCTCCTAGAGTTGTCAAATTGGTCATGGATCGTCTTATGAACTCTTGAAATAGCCACGATGCCGATAAAATGGCACCATTAATTATTGTCTATCTACTTGCATCTGGTTTGTAAGCTGAAAATTATGCTCACTTAAAAACTGCTTTGTTCATACTTCATGTTACATTTGTGTTTTAAAGTTCTTGTGCACTACTTTTTATTTTACATTTGATTTCAATTTTAATGAGAGGAAAAACTGTAAGTTGCTCCCTTCTCTTGATTTGTTCTTCCTTGCTCTCCAAGTAAAGATGCATTTTACTCGCTTCTTTTGTCTTCAGTAATTAATTTCCATTCGTCTTCCAATAATCATATATTGTGTAGCATTCTTATTATATTTTATTCATAATGGAAAATAAAAATGATAATTTGTTCATAACGCAAAATAAAAATGAAAAAGGAAACTTTAGTTAAATGTGTTGCAAATGATATTAAAGTGTGAGCAGGGAGTCTCACATTAGTTAGAAATAAATTAAGTGAAAATCATATAAGTGGAGAAAATTCATAGACTCTTTACTTTATGATTTTGGGTTGAGATTTGAGCTCAAATCCACTTATCATGTGGTGCCCCCTACCCTATCAGTGAAAGTATTACTTATAAAGGGTTTTGGTAATCCAATTTCTTGATAAATGAGTACAAGATCATAAATGGTTACATACTAAACTACTATTAAATGAAATGAAGACTACTAATATAGAATTCAAATTGATGAAAGCAAAAAAAGCCTCCCTCTCCACGTTAGGCTGTTATTTGCGATAAATTCAATACTTTTTTTGTGGTATTCTAAATCCTTGAGGATTATGTACTTGGCAAAACAAATCAACCTACCAAAAACGAGACAGAGTGGGTTGATCCACCATTGGTGAGTGGATTGAAAATACTAACCAACTCCGTCAATCCGTTTAAAAAATTAAATATTAAAAAGATATCTAAACATATTAATATAATTTTTTATTTCTAACATCTAATAACGTCTAAATATTTCTCAAGTTTAAAAAGAAAAACTTAAGCAATAAGTTAAAGACAAAAGAATGATTTAAACTGTTATAAAATTAAGGAAAAAGTGTAGAGGGTACAAGAGAAAAGTAGAGGAAAGTATGTCACAGCAAT
This sequence comes from Gastrolobium bilobum, assembly GCF_033153095.1. Lineage (NCBI taxonomy): Eukaryota > Viridiplantae > Streptophyta > Magnoliopsida > Fabales > Fabaceae > Gastrolobium > Gastrolobium bilobum. The sequence continues at coordinate 86,173 of NW_026896822.1, read as the reverse complement.
CTTATTATTCATCCTCATAATAATTTTTACAAGAGTCATGTTCTTATATAGGACTTTGAATATAGTAAAGAAGTAAGTACACTTGCAGCATGTTTGGTGCAGTGTATAGGATAAGGCTTGATATAATAGTATAAGGTCTAATTGTATAAGACCTGATTAAATTTTAATATTATCCAACGTTTGATATGATTTTGTATAAGATAAATGTATTGTATAAGATAATATCATCCGGTGTTTGGTAATGCACTTTTTAATACTAGATAGAATAAAAATAAATATTTTAATAAAAATATTCTTTAATAAAGAATTATATAATTCTTCCAAATCTGTCATATGATATTAATTTTTATAAAAATCTATTGATCAATGTGTCCAAAACATATATTAATTTTTATAAAAAATAAAAATTTCCTATATTTTAAAAATTAATATATTGAAAAATTAATTTTTTTAATATATTAACATTAAAATAATATATTAGTTCTTGATAATTGCATTGGTCAACGATTTTAATACACTGATCTATTATCAGGCCTAATCTCACCTCATTAAGTTATATTAGGCCTGATTAAGTTATACCATAATTTTGATGTATTAAGAGATTATGTTGTATAAGTTTATACTATACGATGGTCACACCAAACAATTAAAAATGTCATAACATATAATATAAACTTATACTATCAAGCTTTATACATCACACCAAAAAAACCCTTGAATGCACTATTAATATTGTGGTTACATAATACATCAAAGGTCATGGGCAACCAAAGAGTCATCCACATATTAAAACATATATTTTACAACATAAACCAATACTTTCATTTAACATAACCATACAAATCATATCTTAATATTAATTAATAATTTCAGCATTATTATATAACAAAATAGTGACATCAAACATGTAAATATTTGTAAACGAACACATCATTGGATCATGTAATAAGAATTTCATCAGTATTAGTTTTATTTATATAGATACTACATACTAGTATTTAAATCCAAAAACTAGCTTAAGTTTCTTTTATTTTTTGTGTTAATATTTTTTTCTGTCAAATCAAAAGTGAATAAAAAATAATATTTGCACTAAAATAATAATATTATGGCCTTAAAAGAAAAGTTTTTGTCTTACATAATAGTCATTCGCACGTATCAATCAAGCCATAATCTAATATTTAATATATTTTTTAAAAAAACTACATGTGGATTGACCCGCCTCGTTTATAATACGTTTTAATCCTCCCTACTATGGGCATGTTATTTGGATTGATGGGTTGAAATGCATAATCCAACCGGCCCCATTTTCACAGGTTGACTCATCAAGTTTTATTCATTTTGCCATGTCTTTCCAGCACTGTATTGAACATTATACTGAGAGATTGTGAAATTTAAAGAATTTTGTCCTTAGGCTACAAGCTATGTGTATGCTAATCATACCGAAGGAACTCAAAATGGTTTTATCCCAAGTTCTAGCCTGCTTCGAGGAATATAAAACTAATGCATGTCATTGCTGATCATATTATATTACGCAAAAGTTCTTGATTAATCAGATTTATAACTATGTCCTTGGAAAAACATAGTAATATAACGTTAGTGAAGACCAATTCCTCATCGGAAGAGTTAGGGTACTTGAAACCTTTGGGGCTCGTTTGGTGGACAGAATAAGGGTATGATATGATATGGAGCTGATAAGGGTAGGATATGATATGATATGAGGCTGATAAACCTATATCATGTCATGTGTTTGATGACACCTGATCAACAATCTCATAAGATTATGTAGAAGGAGAAAGAAAAAAGAAAAAAGAAAATATAATGTAATAAATACAAATATATTGGGTAGCGTGAGGATATATTGGGTATCCAATATTGATATCCTATCCTATTGAATCATAACTCAGCTCCTCTCCTATAGGATAAGAAATCATGTATTGGATAGGATAAAATGAGACAATAGGATAAGCTAAACATATCCTATTGACCCATCAAACAAGAGATAAAAGTAGGATATGATAAGTTATCATATCCTATCTTCTTTATCAGGTGCTTCAAACAGACCCTTGTGGTATATAACTCGTTGAATTGGATGTATGGTTTAAGAGCGTTTATATAGTTTCTATCACTTAATTCTCCTTGTAGTTATGAATGAGTTGGTGAGTCCCATGAGAAGCAGCTAAGCTAGAGGCTGAGTAAGATTGTTGATGGCCCTTTATTTAGGAGAAAAATAATTACTGATTTTGATTAAACTTAATTTAAAGTGGTAAATTTGGCTCCACCCCCAAGGGTTACATGTGGTTGTGTTTTAAAAACATCTTAGCATTTCAACTTTACACACGTGATTGTTAGTCAACCTCTATATTTTGTTTAGAACAAAAAGGCTAATTTTTTTTTATTAATTAACTTAGTCTTTATAATATTTTAGCAGCTTAAAGTTATTAAATTTAATTAGAAAACTATAGAGCAAAAGCTAACTTTAATAAAAGAAAAAAGAAAACATGAATTCAGTTGTTATGAAGAGGGAGAATCTAACTTTTTTATTAACTATATCCATTGATTTTTAATTATTAAATTATATAATAAAATATGTTAAAGTATTTAATATATAAACTTAGGGAAAAGTGTGTATCATTTAAAAGGATAGTCCTTTTAAATAAAAGTAGTGTATTTTTTTGAAATTAAAATTAAATTTTTTTTCCCTCCACTCTCTCTTCCCCATGTTTTATTCTTTTATCTCTCTTAAAAGGATATAAATGAGTATCTTTTAAAATGATACACACTTTTTTCACAAAATTATTCATTAAATAGAAAATAAAAAGATAAAACTACAACAAATGAATGACTTAAAAAATAACTTTTAAATAAAAAAAATGGAACATGCCATTGTTAAAAAAAATCAATTCGTTCAATTCTTTTTTATTTAAATGTAGTTTTTTTAATTTTATTTTGTGTATTTTTATTTTGTTTATATATTAGATATCTACATATATTTTTATATATAATTTATGATGAAAGTATTTATCTTTTTAAGTGAAACTGTAGTGTTTTATTATAATATATAACTAATTATTTTTTATTTATCAAAATTTTCCTTTTATTTATTTTTAAATTGAACTTTATGTCATTTTAAATTAAATGACCATATTTTTATAAGGAAAAGTATTTCTCCAGTCACCGGAGATAAAGTTATCTCCAGTGAGCTCAAAACGACGTCGTTTTCAGTTATAAGATCAAAAACTTATAATGACAAAGACTAATATAACCCTATAATATATTATAATTACAAAAACATCTTGATTTCTGCCTCAAAACGATGTTGTTTTGAATTCACTGGAGACAACTTTATCTCCGGTGACCGAAGAAATCCTTTACCCATTTTTATATATATTTGTTGACCTTTCATATTCTCTCTCCTCCATAAAATTAAGAAAGAAAGAGATAGCATTATAGAAGAGATAAAAAGTAAAAAACCAACAAATATGCACTAAAATATGATAATTTCATTTAAAATGACAAATAATTTTCCTTTTCTTTAATTGACTAAATATTACCTCAAATATATATTTTATTTAAAAGAACACAAAATTATATCCTTCAAAAAGACAAAAAATTTCCCATAATTTAATAATTGAAATTAATAAACATAATCCACAACAAAGTCAAACTCTATCTCTGTCAAAATTAAGTTTATGTTTTTTCTTTCTTCGTTAATGTTAACTTCTATCATTTTCTTTATTAATAACTCTAAATTGCCATAATACCTTTTAAACTAAGTTTTTCGATTAAAAAACAATAATTGGTCATCTTGTCTAATATGAAAACTAAAGTTCCTCTGCATAAAGTTCCTTTTTTTGCAATGAATGAGCTGAAACAATGGTAATGCTGGTCGCAAAGGTAGGTCTAAAAAACAACCGAATCCCGTAAAGGAGAGGCAATGCAGAGTGATCCAAGGGCCATTTGATATGTATCTAGTTTGTCAAATAACCGATAAAAGGAAGTAACACATAGCACACGAAACTAGATTGGGAAATGTTATGCCAAAAATAAGATCCATCATTGAAAAAACAATGCATTTGAATCTCCACAATACATGACTACCAACGTCCAATCATAATAGTCAGCCATTTACTATATAATTTTACAATAAATTCAACCAAAACTTCGCCAAGTTATAAGAAATATGGAACGCCTGTCCTTGGCCCTCTCATCTGGTTGTTTTCCTCTGTTTCAGTGAAAAATTTAACTTCTCTCTCCTGTTACAAGAAAAAATGTAAGCGTCTATAAACAAAATGGTGGTAACTTGTAAGCATGATCACAATCATTAAAATCCAGGTTTACAAGATCTCCGAGCACATAACAATATGTATCAACAACCAAATATCATGCATGCTACAAGATAGTAACTTTCATTATGCCTGACAGCTACTTCTGTACAATTACCACCTTAATATCAAATAAATAGGGTTAAAGATAGCAGATTCTATCATCATGGACAAATCTGGCATAATGATGGTGGCCTTAATGGCAAGTAACCGTAGCAGGCCAACTACCACGAACACCACAAACTCGCAAATATCAGAGTTCAAACAACATACTTCTGTAATTTATTCTTCTGAGAAAGTATATTTCTCTACCTCTTTCTATAAAAGCCGTTGTGCAACTTGACAAACGATAGATATCCCTTGTGGTAAGGAGCTATACAGGTCCATACCTCAACTGCAAGTATTTATACAGGTCCATACCGCAAATACAAACCAATTTATAACAATGTTTGAGCGAGTACTTACTTACAGTGTACCCAAATAAAGGGTATGGTAGCCTTTTCATAGCCATAATATTAGTATATATGAATAAACGTGTTAGCATTTTGTACCACAATTACTCAGTCTCGTAAGAGAAACATATTTTCATGCTGCCTCTGTATTTTTCCCTTTTTCACCAGATCTCAAATTTCAACATGATATAAGAGTGGTAACATTCTCGATGACCTATGTTTCTGTTTGGCCAGTAGAGTTTCCAAAATCTGAAACTAGTTTGCTGCCCTCTATTTTCACTCTCTTAAGTTAGAATCATTCCTGTGCATCTTTGTTCACTATCTCCATCCTCACCTGCCTCAAATATTGTCACTTCCCCCCGTTTCTGTCATTGCCTTGAGAAGGCAGCACCCCCATCATGGTCAGGGAGTGCTCACACGTGCTTCTCCAAGCTCTCTGTTTCCTAACATTCCTGGAGTCTTACCAATTCAACCACTGGAAAATCCTACTAAAACAGTCACCTTTGTTCCATTCATTTCTGACTGTCATCTCGCAAAATATATCCTGCCATCAGAACCAGAGAGCTCTGATCATCAGGAAACCAGAAGCTCCATCAAAAACCTTCCCATGCACACCAGAACCGTTTTCCCTTTTTTTGGTAAAGGTCACGGGTTTGAATCCGGAAAATAATTTCTTTGCAAATATGCAAAGATAAGGCTGCGTACAAAGATTGCCCTTATCCCTACCTTTGCTAATCAGGGTTTAATGGGAAGTGGTTAACCACCAGAGCCATTTTCTAGTCTGAGCTGAGCCACTTCTTTCCTGGGGTCATTTAATAACGAACACCTTTTCTTCAACATTTATGCATCTACAGTTCTCAATTGTGAAGTTATTTTACTGATAATGGAGGGAATGATAATTAAAAGTTAATTAGAACCAACAACCATTGGTTCAAATAGGAAGGAGCTTGTTCCTCTTAACTAGTGGTCTCAAAGTTCAAGCCCTAGGAATGGGAAAAATGATCTTGGGAGAGCCACACCCCTAAATATGAGTCCGACCGAGCTCGAACAGAATTAGTCAAGAATTAGTCAGGCAATCAATAAACCAATGGAGAAATACCAAAAAAAAAGTTTAGTGTTGTTTTGGCCTAATTTTGTGTAGCCAGCATATCTCTCTTTCCCGCCGCTTTGATTTCCAACAGTCTTCCTATTCTAGTTGTACGTTTTTATGTTGTGTCACTCTTGCTTCGGCCCGATATCATTCCAACCCGCCCTTCCTTCAGCTGAGTCATTCTAAGTTTATAATCATCTTCTCATTGTGTTGTCTGCAATGTTGCTTATTTCTTCAATTGCATCACAATTGCAAGTATCATTGTTTGCAAAGCTAAATACATGCTGTGATCTACTAAGCCCACTAATTTACAAATTTCCCTGTTTAAGTTTGATGCTTCTTGTGTTAAGTTGTTTATATGTAACAAGCTGAGTTATTTCAGCTTGAAGGGGTGTGCTGAGAAATAGGAATGCTTTTAGTCAAGCAAGCATTTACTTGTAGTGCAACCAAAATAAAGGGTTTATTTGTCTTTTAAGTCATAGTTTGAGCATCAATCAATTAGTTATTGTTTTACGTGATTGTTTTATATCGCAATTAGACAAAGCCTAAGGGTAGTGAAATATATTTTAATGCTTTCCCTCTACATCTCCATTTTTTTCCCTTTTTCCATCTAATCCTAAAACTTTGGCAGCATCTACAAGAAAATAAATGTGTAACTTCAAGTAAATGAATTAATATTTTAACATGATTCCTTTATAAATATTTTATAGGATTTTATTTTTGTTCAAAGTTTAAACCCATGTACAACTTGCCTCATAAGTTAATGTTGAGATATATAGTCCCACATTGATTGTATGGGCAACTAATGTGGGATTATATATCTCAACATTAACTTATGTGACTGACACATTTCCATAATCAGGAGGAAATACTAATCCTGGCTTAGAGAAACACCTTTCAGCTCCCACCTCAGCCTTCATATTACGGACTCATATTAGCAAGCAGCAGCTTGAGGGAGACAATGCAGTCACCACACTCCCCTCTCTTCATTTCTTCCTGAATGTTCTCCCTCTCACCATCCAATTAAAGAGCAAAACCTCTAGCATAAAAGTGATCGTTTTGAAGCAAGAAGAAATAATTGGCAATGTCCAGATTTCAGATTCCACCAGTACTCGAAAAATAACCCTAACGATCAATAAAAAATTTCTTTTACACGCCATATGTGACTGACACATTGTATGCACATCAGTGTTCAAACTGTATTGGACTTGCCAGTATCCCTCAAGACGTCACTTTTTGTGCTGAATAGCACCATTCAAGTTTTAAGAATAAATGTGTCCCACTCCCAACAACTATGTGAGTAAGGAGACATGTATTCTCCTGTCTCTCAATTCCTTTGATATGAAGATCATACAAGAAAGAATATTATTTGATGCATCAAAAAAGAGGATATGAAATATGCAGAAAACAAGGCACCACATACATCATGAGACCAAATGATGCAGTAAACAAGATAATCCTTAAAACATATTTAGAAATTAAACAAGCTTCAGGTGACTGACCATATTTTCATTGAAACTAAGAATAGAAGCTACATTTCCACAACGGTAACAGTAATTAGGTGCAGACCATACCTGCAAAATGACCATAACACAAAAAAATCAGATAATTAAAAAAAATAAAAAATCTCTTAAAAATTTCAAAAGAAACAGATACTTACAGTTACCAGGCCTTTATCTTGGAACATATACTTAAGGCCTTCTTGAACAAGTTGGTGTGCTCGGCAAACAAGATCAAGATTGTTTATGTGATTGAACTGCAAGAAAACAATGCACTTGTCAAATTCACACATAATGTTTAATTTGATAAGAAATTGACAATTAAATTACATTACCTCGGAAGTGACCCGGGATCCAAAAAGCCAGCCTGCTCCACGAGGACTGACTGCCCATGTTTCAATATCTTCAGGATCACTCCACATTAGATCACAAAATGGCCCCTCGTGAGGAATTTCACAGTTCCGCTCAATGACCCTTATCTGCCATAAGATGCATATTATTATATTTAAACCAATATACATCATTATTCACCTTTTAAAAAAGTAACAAAAAATATTTCAATTATTCAAATAACAGAAAATGACCAAACAACCTATATTGTGCTTGTTTACTGTAGTGCCGAAAAAGTAGCTTCTAGAATTTAGCTAATTTTTCTGCTCCAATATTATAATTTGTTACTGTTAAAAGTTAAACCAAACAAGTACATCGAATTGAAACACAAGCATTTCTGAAGACAAACAAAAATAGATCACATTATTAATTTACTGGTAAAAAGGAAAAGGAAATATTAAATGCATCCAACCATGCACAGAATTATTAATTTATTCAAATGGTGATATTTTACAATTTTATCCTCTGAAGAGCCTGGAACATGGAGCAAAAGGGAGAATCAGCAAGTAAATTTAGGTGAACACTACAACACTTGACATTATCAAGCCAAAGTCGAGGTACAAAAATTACAAGCATATCATATATACAAATCACCCATACATATGATGTATTGGAAAACAGAAAAGGCAAGGATGGACATTCTCACATATACAATGTCCATGTGAATTTAAAAATAAAATAAAATAACAGCTTTTCAGACAAAGTTCCATCTGTTATGTTTTTCCAAATACAAAATACGTTACAATCCAAATGCACACACAGCGAAACGAACCATTTTAAAACACAAAACAAGCCAAGTCTTTTTTCGAAGCTTCTCATTTTTTTCTTTCGTCCTGATCATCTTCATCCCCCTCCCCCTGTCCTTCCTTTTTTCTTTCTTTTCCTTTCATTTGTGTTCCATTTTCTCTTCATTCCAACCATTATTTTGAAATTTTGGTGAAACTTTAAAGCTCTACACATTCCTTTTCTCTTGTAAACAAATCTTTGAGTGATTTTTGGGAGTTAAGAATGGTGCTATGGGGAGAAATGGGCTCTACGCACTCCTTATAATTGGCTTATTTGTCGCTTGAGGTAAACCGATTACCCAAAAAAATTGAACTCAATTTTTTTAGCATAGATTGTTTTGGGTAGGTTTTTTAGACCTTTGAGTATATATCTACGCATTTTGTCTAACTTCCTTTCTACCTATTGTTAGTTTATTCTAAAACAAATTATAAAGCCTTACCAAAATATTTGTTTGTGTTTAGATCCACTGGTTATTACCTGCTTGCTTTCTCTGGAGTCATTGGAAGTGATTTAGTTGGCTCTTTAGAGCTATGAGTAGATAAAGATCATGGTTGCATAATTTATTATTATCATTTTTACATATTTTGTTATATCATTATTGTTTAATAACAAATGCAGGCAAAAAACAAAATTTTCATATTGTGTTTGATCACTTATAAATTCCTACATTACGGATTTTTATAGAATGACATCATCATATTTATGAATTAGGATAGGAATAATTATTTTGAGAATGTTGGATAGCATTTGATTATTAAATGTTGAAATTGAAAGTATGAGAATTGAGAATTTTTCTATATGATTAGAAATGTGTTTGGTTTCAATGTATAGTTGGAGAAGCACAAGTGGAAGAAAAGATGAGAGAATATAGATTAAAATAGTTTGAGAATGTTCTTCAAATACCCGCTCTAGTAAGAAAAGAATTTTTTTATAGAAAGTATGACATAAAGAAAGGAAAAGGTAGGACAAAACTTACATGGGGGGAAATAGTAAACCAAGACTTAATAAAATAAAAAATAGATTGGCATGTGGTTTGTCTTAGGATGCAGTGAAGGAAAGCTATTAGCATTGTGGAGTGGTAGAATATATATATATGGACAGGATCAATTTACACCGGCGTAAGAATAACAAATCTTACACTCAATCTTAACAGTTAATTTCCGTCCATCAAACAACTATAATTAATTGGATTATTCTCATTAATTAATTATTTTCTCAATAAATTATTACTGTCAGATATCAAAAATCAACGGTTAAAATTGAGTGTAAAATTGTAATTCTTATACCGGTGTAAGAAGATCCTGCCCCATATATATATATTATTTTTTCTTTTTTCTTATTTATTTTTCCTTAATCTGTTCTCGCTTTTATACAGGTTCAACGACTGCCGACCCCAACTAATTTGGAATAAAGGTGATGTTAATGTTGAATAGAAATAGATTTGGTATGAACCAAAATTTATATATTTTAGGGGATTGCTGTTAGAATCATCTAGCCACTAACAGGGGTTACGGCCTGGGTACACATAATTATGTATATGAATACTTTATTCAACAACAAGAAGGAAACTAACAAGATGGAGCCGCCCAACTATGATGATATGATATGACTTGGATTGAGAAATAAAAAGGCTACCTCTTAGATGAAGTTGGCCTTGGGGAAAAGGTCATCCTTAAGAGGAGAGGGCTATCAATAAGGTGGAACCACCTCAAAATTGGTTCTCTCATGCATGACTCCTATAGTACTAAACACATGACTTTATTATGTTTTATAAATGGTTATTTTTCATTATTACATATTTGCATTTTATCTAATATTTGTGAAATAACTAAAATGATCTTTACATTACTTTATAAATATCCTAACTTCTCGTCCACACACATTTTATTAATTTTGTTTGTATTATTTACTTTCATCGTCCTCACATTTTTGTAACTGAATTTTGAAAAGAGTAAACTACTCATGCATATTTTGTTTTCCTTCTAGTTCATTGTGGTTATTATGTCCTCACTTAAATTTAGACAATATTGAGTTTGACAAGAAACTGAGAAGGAAGCTAGAGAACCTGATCAATTGTTCGAATGTCCGGAGAAAGGCCACCATGAACGCAAAGCACCTAGGACAATCAAAGCATATAATACACTTATTCCTTATTCAAATAGAATTCAAAACAACCAAAAAAAACTCATACACCACTTACATGTGCATAAGGAATAGAGAGGAGGGACAGAGAGAGTAAGAGAGACTTACAGTTCCATCTATAATTGCAGAAAGTGTAAGATAGTCAAAAACATCTGTACAATATCGCCAAGCATTTGCGTTTCCATACTTTCTCTGGCATTCATCGTAAAATCCATAGACCTAGCAAAACGTTAAGTTACAAAATTAACATAAATTGGCATGATAAATTATGACATTTCTCATTTATACTGTTTGCATTTCCACAATTTAACCTTATCTATAAAATTTACAATAGGAATTCATAAAATTTGACATTTCTTACTACAAGAGAACGAAAAAAGCAAAACTAGATTGATTGCTCATATGCGCATACACCGCCAAATCAATTATATAATCAAAGGACAGGACTTCTAATTTTTTCCAACAGAACAAAATTTCTTAAATTCATCACAATTACCGATCCAGTCCAGCTATGGAACCTAATCACAAAAAAGGCAATTGTCTCAAAATAAAAATAAAAGCATCGTCAGACATTAACTTTTGCATTTACCACCACCACTAAAACTTATCCATAACTTTTCTCTTGCACATACCTCTCACACAGAACATAAGTACATTCCTACGTACATTTTCAACCATGGTTGCTTTAATAAGCCGTTACTTCCAAGAAGAAGAAAGATGAGACTAAGGGTTCACTTGGATGTACTAGACTAGATAGGATAAAAAAAGATTCTTCTAAAACGGAAATAAATAAGTACTTCATATATATTTTAGCACGTTTGAATGAGATTTAAAAGAAAAAAGGAAAAATATAAGCTCTAGAAAAAGCACAAATTGTGCTCTTGTTTTAGGAATTCACTTGCTTTTATGTTTCCTATCACATATAAGTCTTCAAGGAAGTAAGAAAAGCTAAAGGACCAAATGAATCAATAGCGGCCATAGCTTGTTTCAAGTCTAATATAGTTTATGAGTAAATAAAGAATAGAAGTTTTGCGTAAGAACAATTTTGCACCCAATGCAGCTCCAGTTAGTACTACGTAATTCCAAAGTAAATAAAGCTAAAAAATCAAACAAACTATTTTTTGTTTTTCTATACATAATGTAATCTCCAGATAACACTTTAGTAGGGTCACTACTTCTTCCAACATAATCTATGATAATAATTACTAAAAACTAAATATAACTAGAACCCATGACAACACATGCAGTTATATTTAGAACATGGCATATAACCCCCACATTCAGTGATATGCCAATAACCAAAACATACTTGCTCTTCAAAAGCCAAGGCAAAAATACTATCCTGCAATATCAAAGGCAACTTTTCACTAAGTCCAGAAGTGTCAATTCCCCGTAGTAATGCATTGGTCAAGAAACAAATCAGGTAACCAATGAACAAAAACCCACCAAGGCTAACTAGTAGAGTTCACATCTTGGATCGCAGCAACCTGGTTTCTACTTTACTTATTCAATCCCAAACCTCAATCTACGGTAGATGAGATGCTGTTTGCATCCTGAACTACATTTGCTCCCAAGGTCATTTTCAAACTTAAACAACCATCTTTAAACCTTCATTGCAATTTCAGAAAAATCCTACCCAGTAGACTCTTCTAGATTACTTATTTCTTGTTAACAAACTTCAAAAGGACCAAATTTAGAATTGCCAGGGGCTTAATTCAAATTCTTCCTTGAACGGTGGCATTAATTGGCCATTGAAACTAATCCTGTCTCAGTGAATTCAACAGCACAAGCAATGTGGAAAATAACATAACATAGTAAGGTGACATGCAATGAAATCATGCATATACTAAAACGATAAGGTGAAGAAATTTTCAATTTCAACAGCCCTCCTATTTAGCAGATACTGTTACTAAAAATAAAATCCAACAAGTCTAGAGTTATTCATCTCATTATTCTGGTGGTGACATACAATGAAGTCATGCAAACAATCTCATCAAAAATGATTTTTAAGCTTTGAATTAGCATGCAAGAATAACAAGGAGCATAAATCTTCAAAAAACTATCCACTTTTGCAAAAGTTGTTACTTAAACTAAAATCCTACAAGCCTAGAATAATTCATGTCAAGCACAGTAGCCAAGTATACGATAGAATAAAAGCGTACCTGTGTTAGTTGTCTACTTTCATGATTTCCACGTAGAAGGGTAATATTAGCTGGGTATCTATAAAATTGACCGGAAAAAAAAAGGATGCATAAATAAAAAGTAACTAAAAAATCACAACAATTCTAACATCTGAGATCCAAACACGATTAATAAAGTACAAATTTACAACCATAAGGATGCTATAAACTCTTCTTAAATGCTTCCAACATCAAGATAAAACTTTGAAGAGACAGTAATATTACTCAAAGACACATGAACAAGTCAAGATAGATACAAGAAATCACGGAAATAATACAATACCTGGCTTTTAGAAGCAAAAGGATGGTGAATACTTCAAGACTATTGTAACCCCGATCAACAAAGTCTCCCTGGCACACATTTAGCAAAAATATATCACTCAAGAAAGGAAATACTGTAAAAAATTGCATAATGAAATCATCCAGTTTCGTGTAGTGCATACCATAAAAATGTAATTTGTCTCCGGCACATGACCACCGGTAGAGAAAAGTTTCATTAGATCATGAAATTGACCATGAATATCACCACAAACAGTTACTGGACTATTCACAGGCTGCACATTGGACTCCTCAATAAGGATCTCTTTAACCTGAGACATTAATTTAAAATTCAAAATAAAAAAATAAAAAAATAAAAACCTGCAAACCTAGCACGATAATTACACAACAGTAACAGAAATTGAACCAGCAAAGTCAGTAGAGAAGGTCTCAATCGGGGACAAAAAAGCGACCTAAAGTTTCTTTCTGACCTCATTAGATGCAAATTCAACTTCCGATTTGGAAATTACGTAATTAATAAAAAAAAAGAAGTAAATGATTGATCTTGTTCATTCGGAAAAGGAACCCTAAGTAGCGTAACAAGTAAATTGAAAACCCTAAATGGAGAAAATGAAGAGAGGAATGCATACATATTCGCAAAGAAGTTGAAGCTCGTCTTCAAGAAGGTGTTGGCCATCCTTCACCTTGGAGATCCACTGGTCCAAATCCATATCTCTCTTACTCAGTCTCTCTGTGCCCTCTCTACGCTGCCAAAATGCAAAATGCAAAAAAAAAACTACTACTAGGTTGCCACCAGTCAACAATGAACACCTATCTATTATAAACCAATTTTTAGGATCGATCTTATTATTTTCTTTCTATTTCCAAAACCATATATGTATTTTTAATCACCAAGGTGTGACTTATAATTATTTATAGAGTAACTTGCACACCCAAAACAAAAAATAAATAAAATAAAATAAATTAGAATAATGTTATTGTTTCATGCTCACTAAGCGTTCCATGCAGACTCAATTTTGTAAATTGTAATAATTTATGGGATTAATGCTGGTATCTTATATGAGATAAAATTTATTTTCTACATAATATAAAAATGTGTGCAGTTTATGTTTTTTTTCTCTCTCTTTTTTTCACATCACTCCTCCACATAGGCCCCACACTCTCTCTCTTTTTTTATAAATAAAAAGCCTAAGCCCAAACAAACAAAAGGGAAAACAGACAGAAAGAACACCTAAGGACTACAAACCACCTCACGTGGTCTACAAACAGAAGCCAAATCTGCAACCAACAAAAATAAACACCAGGAGGAGGATCCAACCAAACTCTTTTATCAGGCTGCTCTTGATCATCAAGTAAAAAATTGGCCAACCAATCAGCAACAGTATCGCCTTCTCGAAATGTATGACGAAAAGAAACTGTCTAATTTTTCCGAATCCAAATCCGTATGCGAGATATCATATGACACTCACGAATTGCTATACCATTCATGGATAGCAGAGTGATTACACTAGAAGAATCACTTTCAATCATCACATTGTGATAGCCTGAGCTCCAAGCCATCTCCAAACCCCTAAGCACCCCCCATAATTCAGCTCTGAAAGCATTACAAATACCCAATCGATAAGCATAACCACCCAACCATCTCCCATTGGCATCCCTCATCACACCACCACAAGCAGCAGAACCAGGATAACCACGAGCAGCACCATCAGAATTGATTTTAATCATACCATAATCAGGAAACTGCCATGAAATATCCAAAACCATAGTTCTTTTTTTCACATATCGATTTGATTGAGTAGAGCAAGCATGCTGAATATCATCAACAAGATTTCTAATAAACCTTACTCTATCAATAACCGAAGGCATTGTAGAGCCATGACAAACTTCATTTCTCCACACCCAAAATTTCCAACAAGCTACAAAAAAGACGGACAACCAATTCAGCATAGTACTATCTGTAGACTGCAAATTATAATTAAAATGAAGCCAAGAGTCGAGATCTCCAAGAAAAAAACTATCACCATGCTCAGGTGGCACCAGGCACACCCAAACTGAATAGACATGCGAGCAATCCCTTAGGGAATGGAGGACAGTCTCTTTCTCAAATCCACAAATCGGACACAAATCATCACCATTACCCCAAAGAGCAGTTCGAGCCTTAGTTAGAAGCCTCTCATGCATAATCTTCCACATAAAAATTTTGACCCTTTGTGGACCAAACCACTGCCACAGATAGGACCAATTATGCCTAGTATTACCAACTGAACTAACCTGATCCAAAAGATAAGAATAAACAGCTTTGACAGATACACCACCCTTACCATCCAAACGCCACAAACACCTATCAGGACCGTCAGCATCACTAAGAGGAAGAGTACCAAGCAAAACATTGAGAATATTACTAGGGAACCATTGATTTAACCGCAACCAGTCCCACTCCCCATCTGCTGTAACCATATATCCAACTTTAACATCAGACCGCACAATAGAGTCTCTCATGAGAACACAATCAAGTAAAGAATGATTGGGAAAAATCCAATTATCCTCCCAGAAATTAATACTTCTACCATCACCTAATTCCCAAGCTAAAATACTCTCCATACTCTTCCAAACACGGCAAATATTTCTCCAGAAAACTAAATCACCATTGTAGACTTTAAAAGAACCAATTCTTCTAGAATTAGCTACATATTTAGCCCGCAAAACTTGAATCCACAGCTGGTCAGGATCTGTCATAAAAAGCCAAGCCCTCTTAGCAAGAAAAGCATCATTCATCAGCTCCATCCGCTTCAAGCTCAAACCACCAACCTCTTTAGGCAATGTAGTTGTATCCCAGCTAATAAGATGGTTTTTCCTAACATGATCCATATCCCCCCAAATAAAATTCCTCTGAAGTTGCTCTAGCCTCATACAAATTGAAGAAGGAATTTTGGTGCTTTGTGTAACACCCTGTATATATCCGGTTTGTTATCATATCATCGTATTAAGCCACGCTTAATTTAAAAATACGGAATATCTTTTTCTTTTCAATTATGACGTCATTATCATTAGCCAAGTTGAATTACTTAATTCATTTCATAAAACATCGCCTGTATGAAAATTGCAAAAGACAGCTAACTGAAATACCTCATAACATAAATAACATAATGTGTCTCTAGTCACGGAACTACCACACGTAGACCGGACAACCCTGATAGTTTATACAACTCAAACTAAAAGTACTAACATCAATGTGGCATGGACAAACCTCATGCTCACCAAATAAGGCAACAAAGCCCACAAAAGAGTCTCAACTCAAATATCAATATAAAGACAGAAAACATAAATAGCATCCAATATCCAGTCATGTCAGCATACAACATATATAATCAGCTAAGCTCCGGCCTCCTACCGCCAGAGGTCTCAACCCCCGCATTACCTGAACCTGAAATATGTGCCCCAAATGTGGGGTGAGATCTCTAAAAAGAAATCTCAGTAAGACAAGGGATCCTCAAGGATCTTTCACCCCAAGCTCACTTACATGAGCAATATAAGTTCAAAAGCATTTAACAGTATAAGTTCCAAAACTATGCAGTGCAACAGATATTCATGCCATGTGTGTTTTCACTATTCTAATGGCCAGAGAAATGCAGGACGTATGTCTACAACCCCACAATAAGTACAAGGAACACCGCTTGCACCTCACCCTCTTGTGTGTACCATATAATCAGGTTTACTGTATAGGTGGAACACCACATGCATATCATAAAGGCACTCGCATATAACAGCTCAACAACATTTCACAAATCAATATATCATGAAAACAACATCATGCATATAACCATACCCCCATAGGACATGGTGGAACCAACAATGGCTAAATCGAGGACACAAAAGCTTACCTTGGAAGCTAACTATCCACTGCCAAGAGTCTACACTAGCTCAAAGCCCAAACACAGCAGAATCACAATCTGTTTCGGACCAACAATATATCATTATTCATGCTTAACAAGCATAAGACACAAGGACAACGTCTTTCCTTTACATTTCATGTCTTAAGGCTTCTCACAAAGCCACAAGCCCTTAATCACTTAGATTCTGACTTAACTAATCAATACAGAAGCTCAACTTAACCAGTGTAGGGTCCACAAACCCCAAACATCATTTTGTATGAACAGTGCAACTATTGTTCTTCAAAAACCCAAAATATCTGAATATTTGTCGGGGGCATATCCGGATATCAATATCCGGATATCTCTCTGCCAATATCCGGATATCTCTCTGCCAATATCCGGATATTCAGATCCCCATATCCGGATATTTTGCGACAGAATGCAGTTTTGCATTTCGCGAGATATTCTTCCAAAGGTTAGGTTTTTAACCCATTCCAACGTTAAAGCATGCATTTTTAACCTCTTTTAAGTTCATATAACAGTTGGTTACTTGCTTAACTCATTAAACATGCCAAGACACCTTTTTTAACCATTAAAACTCATGATCAAAGGTTGAACAACTTACCCAAGGCTCAAAACAGAGAAGGGAGTGCTCTTGGAGCTCACCAAACAGCTCCAAATACTCAGAATAAGATGGTGCACAAAAATGCACTACAAGGTGGGTCATTTCTTCACAAAGATGACCACTTGGAGCTCCCATAACCAAGACAAAGCTCCAACCACACAAGAAAGGAACTCTGCCCCAAAACTCTTCCCCAAACAGTACCCTCAACTCAGCAAAACTGAACCTCACCCTCACAAGACACTCACTCAAGTGTTTACAAGGTGACAGAGGAGGAAAAACAAGTAAAAGGTGACAACTTGGTCACAAAATGGTGAAGAGGAGCAAAGGAGTAGAGCACAAACTGACCAGCCATCAAAACTCATGTAGGATAGTGTTATGGCCTAGGGTTTAGTGCCTTAAATAAGTATATATGGTGGTTTAAGTCATAAACACACAATATTATCATAATTAGCTACGCTTAGTATTTTAATCCCAAACTCAGGATTCTAAACCTACTCAATTTTACAAGATTTATCATATTTTTATATTATTTTTCGCAGCACCTTTCTGGTACGCGTTTTTCCATAGCCAGTATCAGTTTTGGCACCAGTTCTCATTATTTTGACTTGAAACTTGTTTTACAAGTCCTATATATTATTCTAGTAATATTCCCACACTTCTTATAATTTTTCGGGATACTTCATCGATACGCATTTATACCGAGTAGCATAACCGGTATCTGCACTTTTCGTCAGAAAAGCGGCTTTCGGCATTCTTAATCACTTTCTATATTTATTTAAGCCTTCTTATAATTATTAAGGTCAATTATGGAATTATTTCTTAATTTCACACCTTTAATTAATTATTTTCCTTAATTAACGGTGCAGGTTCTTACACTTTGCATTTGAAAATAAGGGATAGCAGCCAAAACTGAACTTGACAATGTAATTTTGCCAGCTTGAGACAAGCTTTTCTGATTCCAGCCATTAAGCTTACCTCTAACCTTTTCCACAATCCCATCAAAAATATCCTTAGAGGCCCTACCATGTCTCATCATTGACCCAAGATACCGACCAATATTCCTAACATGCTTAAAGCCACTCCTCTGTGTGATATCATTAATAATTTCAGCACTTGTATTTCTAGAAAAATAAATGCTTGTTTTCTCAACACTAAGTTTCTGGCCCGAAGCCTCTTCAAAGAAAGAAAGACACTTATGCAGAACCTCATACTGTTCAACACTAGCCTCCATAAACACCATGAGGTCATCTGCAAAAGCAAGATGTGTAATCTGAGGACCTCCCTTACCAACACGAATTGGCTTCCACAACCCACCATTCAAAACAGTCATGAAAATATGAGTCAATTTCTCCATAGCAAGGACAAACAGGTAAGGTGAAATAGGATTACCATGCCTAATACCTCTAGAAGAAGAGAAATTACCAGTCTTACCTCCATTCCACATCACATTGACCTTAGCCGACTCCACACAACACATAATCAAATTAATAAAATGAACAAGAAAAGAAATCTCTTCTAAAACACATCTCAAAAACTTCCAAGAAATCCTATCATAAGCCTTAACTAAATCAATTTTAATAGCCATAAAAGCTTTCTTACCCTAAACAGAATATGTGTATGTGTATGAGATAAAATTATCGCTTATAATATGAAAAATATTAATCTCATGATTTATATGCTATTTTCCACTTTTTCTTATTTGATAAAGCAAAAGTGTGATATAGTTATCTTAATTTAGGAATGATTACTTAATTTCATTTTATTAAAAAAAATAAATTGTAATATTCTTGTTTTAATATTTTTGAATACGGAAATCGAACCCAACACCTACTACTCACTATCCAACCCCCAATACATTAGGTTCTTTTTTTTTGGAAATAATTTAATCAGTTCATCGTTTCATGACTAATCCGACTCGGGACAAGTCCAGAATTAATTTAAACCTCTCCCAAATGTGGTACTGAGAATAATCGAACACATATTTTCACTCACTACCTGCTCGGCTCTCATGCACCAATTAAGCTATCACCTGGTTACCCACTAGGATTTTCTCAATCACTACACAGCATCTAATGTTTTAATATTTAATTTAAGCCTTCAACGTTATGTATTTAATTATTGGCTGTCATTAATTAAAGTCTATCATTTAAATACTGCAATTATCTTAATTTTAGGTTTTTCATAGAATTCATATATAAATTGTTATTGTTCTAAACATCTACTTATGAATAAATAGAACGTGACTAAATCGATTCATTTATTCACAATCAGATTATATTTATTTGATACAATGTTGACAATATTTAAAAAAAGAATAAGATGGAGAAAACATAATGAATTCAAATTAGAAAATTAGATATATTATTAAATATTCTTAATTTATGAATTCTCTATATTATTTATATCTTATGTTATAATTCGAATTATAAATATAAATTCGATTATATTCTAAACTCAAAACTCAAAAACTATAGAAATATTAAAAAGAGATGAATGAAATAGAAAAAAAAAATTAAGTCGCCCCCCTCTTGTGCGAAATTCACATCGAAAAAAGAAATAGATGTTCTCCCTTATGAGTCGGGAGCAGTGTTTTAAAATTTCACCCCGCCTCCCGGGTTGACCCGGGTCAACCCTGACCCCTCCCCTCTGAGGATTGGGCTCACAAGTTGGACCCTATATGCATATCGACCCCTTCGACCCCCCAAAACCCGGCCGGTTTTCAGTGACTCCCGAGTCAAAGGGTTCAAAAGGGGTCACTGCATGTTTTTTTTTTTAATTTCCATGAACAACATCGTTTTATTAAAAAAATAAAATAAAAATGCTTGCAATCTTAAAACTAATCGTTCTCTTATCTCCCAGCGACCTAGATGTCTTCAATCTTCACCTCGCTGCCATGAATCTTCTAGAAAAGATAAGAACTTTACCTATTCAAATGAAATCCTTACGGTCGTCGATGGAAAAAAAACTCATTCTTACTTCCTTTAAATTTTCCTTTGTTAGGGACCTTCTCAAAAGAGGCAGAACCGGGTCAATGTAGTGACTCCATTAGAATATGAGTTTTGTACTTTGGTATCTTGATACTTTAATTAGGTTGTGTAATATTGACTTGTGGTTGTAATTGGTGAATTATGTTAAATATATTTTGAATCTTTGATGATTGATGGTTTATTTTTTAATATTTTCATATAGGATATATTTATTTATTTTTTTAATATATAAAATCGGGTCAGCGTAGTGACCCCGTGACCCCCCGGTTGAACCCGTGCCCCCTTACCTTGGTCGGGTCAATGGCCGGGCCGGGATTTTAAACATTGGTCGGGAGAACCTTTTCATAATTTCATAAAATAAAGTATCTTCGACTTAACTTAATAAGTTTTTTCTATTCAAATCCAAGAAGAATTCTATACTCGATCTCATAGATACATATCAAATTATGTGGAAAGTCGTATTCGATGAATGTCATATGTACAGCTTGGAGGGAGATCTTTCATATCTTTCGAGATCCACCCTACAATATGGGGCCAAAAAGCCAAAAAAAAATGAGATATTAAAAGTTAATTTTTATTGTCAATTTCCTTTTTCACACCAAACCTCTTTTAAGAGATGATTTTTAAAAAATGGAACTTGTTTTTAAGAAGAAAAATCATGCAAAAACTAATGGGAGGAGCTTCTCACTTTTCTTTGATCCATTTCGTTTTCCTCTTCCTCCTCGCTACTGTCATCCAAGAATGTTTAATAGGGTGGACGTGTTGGAAATCGACAATCGTGCAACACACATAAACCGAAAACGAAAAGAGAAAGCGACAGAGAATTGACATATTAATTTACTTTGGTTCACCCAATGTAGGCTACGTCCAACTTGTCTGTACTATATTCACTTCACTGTCACTTGTTACAAGTCACTCGATTTACAATGGAATATAAATAGGATTTATAAAACTCTTGAATACAAATTCAGGAAAACTCTTAGTAACTCCTTCTGCAAGATCCACCTCTAATGTTATCCTAATTTAGTGAAAAAATTCATAACTCGAGGTTGATTTTCTTGAATCAATATCCACTTGAAAAATTGAATCTTTGAAAGCTCCACTTTTCAAGACTCCCACTAGAATATACTAGCATATATTCTATCGTTCTCCGAAGATACTTTAATACATGCTTAACTATAATATAGTGTTCCTTTAGGTCCAAAATGATATTGTCTCCCTACTTTCACTGCGTGGCAAATGTCTCATTTAACGCCCAACATGGTATGCATGGGACTACCTGTTGCCAAAGCATAAAGTATTACTCATGCATTCTTCATTTTCAGGAGTTTTTAGAGGTTACTCCTT
The DNA here is from genome assembly GCF_033153095.1 of Gastrolobium bilobum. Taxonomy (NCBI): domain Eukaryota; kingdom Viridiplantae; phylum Streptophyta; class Magnoliopsida; order Fabales; family Fabaceae; genus Gastrolobium; species Gastrolobium bilobum. The sequence continues at coordinate 64,199 of NW_026896822.1, read as the reverse complement.
ATGAAGATGAATTCCATGTCTGAGAGACATAACTCCCTTTTTAGAATTACCATGTAGAATTTTGGCAAGAGTTTTGTCAATGTAAGTAGCCTAAGGTGATGCCAACAACTTATTCTTTTGGCCTCATAAGAGTTTTATGCAAAGAATATTATTGGTTTCCCCAGTACTTTCATATCAAAACACTAACTTAGCCAACTCTTTATGCTTCATATTACCTCTATGTTGATTCCAATAAAGAGCATATCATCTACATAAAGTATCAAAAAAGTTACTGCCTCCCGTTGGATTCTTTACATACAAATACACATCATTCATCAATGTTCTATCAAAATCAAAATTTTGATAACCTGATCAAAATTGATATTCCAAGACCTGGATGCTTGCTTAAGTCCATGAAATAGACTTTCACAACTTTCATACCATGTGTTACTGCCCATTTGCTATAAACCATTTTCGTTGTTGTGTGTAAATATCCTAACATCCAACTTCCAAAATAAAATCTCATAATTGAGATTTATACCAGCAACTAAGAAAATTTGGATAGATTTAAGCATGGCATCTGTCAAAATTTGCCTCTAAGCTAGCTTTGAAGGTTTTCACCTTCCCGTCCATCCTCTCTTTGCTTTTTAGGTCCACATGCACCTAGTGGGTCTTACCCCTCTTGATGCTTATACTAGGTACCAAACGGAGTTGAAATACAAGTATTCCATCTCATGATTCATAGCTTGAGCATACTTGATCAACAACATCTTCTAGTGCATTATCGTCTAATGGGGTCAATGTCACTCAACAAGAGACAACCTGAGAGTTAACAAGGTTCTCTCCCACTACGAATGTACCACACTAGACCTTGTGTATCTACAGGTAGATCCAAAATTGAGTCATATGGTGGATCTTCAATTTCTTGAGAATCCATATATATGTGTTAATAACTCCTTGATATTGTTCTTCCACATGTGATACTAATATTTCTACTAGTTTCATTTATATATTATTATGTTGAATTTCCAATTATGGTTCCCTTGTTTGTTCACCTAGAGGTATATCTTTCCCATCTTTGAACAATCAAGGGAACAGAGGATGAAGCTTCTAGAGATTCTGAAATTCTTGATCTGAGATAAGTCTCATCAAGAATAACCTTACTTAAGAGCTTATAATTTCTCATCTAATCCTCCTCTAAGAAAATCACGTGAATGCTCACTTAGATCATCTTGTCCTTTGGACTAAATAAGATCTCATCCCCGGTTCTTTTAGGGTAGCCAAAAGATATGCACATTTCCGTACAAGATTTCATCTTATTTGACCGTTGTTGTAAGACGTGTGCTAGAGCACCCTAAATCTAAATATGGTTTGAATTGGGCTTTCTCCTTTTTATAATTCTTTAGTGTCTCTATAACAGACATAGATGGAATCAAGTTAAGAATGTATATTGTCTTCTCCTAGGCATATCCCAAAAACGCTATTGGTAAGGATAGACTTCAGCAAGTCTAGAAATATTTGATTTCTGCATACTGCAACTTCGTTCAACTAACGCGTTCCTTGAGTTGACAGTTATGAAAACTATCCCTCTTAAATCAGGTAAGACCTGAACTTACAAGATAGGTATCCAACACTTTCAGTCAGACCAAAGTGTTTTGATTTGAACACCTGACTTAAAACTCTTGAAATTTTTCAAAAGCTTTAGATTTATGGTGCACTAGGTTCATCTATCCAAATCCAGAGTAACCATTCACATAATGAAATACTCATAACTTTTTTTGGCATGAACGCTAATTAGTCCACATACAATATTATGTATTAATTCTAGTTGAATAGTTGTGCAAATTCCTTTGACCTTATGAGGTTGCTTGATCATTTTACCTTCCAAATAGGAGTTACATGTGGCTTTTAGTTCAAAGATTATGGAACTTCTAGTCCCTCTGTAACACCCCAAAATTTCTAACAATTTTAACAACAATAAAATATTCCTATAATAAAGAAATTTAAAAAATAATAATAACATTTAATAATTTATTAAGATCTTATATCTACTGAGGAAGCTAATCTAAAACTAATTTGGGGAAATGTTATCGCCGCACCTGTACAGGGACAAGTGCAAGGCTAACTATTAAATTCAAATAAAATCAAAGAGTACCTTTTTTTACATAATATTTAAGACCAGCTAGAAAATCCTGAGTCGTTATTACTTATTCTCACTGCCCACTGTTAGCCCGATTCTTTAGAACCTGTTTCACTGAAAGTCTGCTCCCCCCGAAAGGATCGTTGTAGTCAAACAAACATAAAAGTCAGCAAAACTGGTAATCCCAATCAAAATACAATTAATGTAATTAATAACAAATTAAATCAAATATATATAATCAAATAGTGATCAAATCAATTCCACATTAATCAAATCAAATATCAATATAATAATCAAAATTCCATCATATAAAATTTTTCTTTATCAAGTTCATTTAGTAAGGGTAATTATCAACTAACATATTCAGCACAACATTAATCATAATATGATAATATTCACAACTCAATGACATTCATCATAATCAAATCAAATAACAAATTTCATTATTAATAATATTTAAGTTCATTGTATTTAGTGAGAAGAGAACCATGATAGACCCGGAGATCCTGTCAGTCTATCCTGTGACCCGGATATCCTGCCAGTCACAAATAATCAAATTGACCATAATCAAAATATCTCTTCCTAGTGTACACACCTCTTCCCGAAGTTGCAACTAGTATCTCAGATATCCTGCCAGATACCACTTTGAGAAGAACGAATATTCTCTTTTCACATCACATAATTATCATAGGCATAAAGCCCAAAGGTTGTGTTCATCACTTTGGGAGGTAACATCCCAAAGCTAACCTCCCACTATGAATTTATTACAATCACATACAATCAATTCAATCATGTAACAATTCTCATTATTGGAAAATTTTCTCAAATAGTTTTTATAATTTCCACATCACTTTACCAAGAGGCAAGTGTATAATTTCCAAATCCAATTATCTAAGAATATCATAATTTCCAAATCCAATTATCATATCAATTATCCATTACATATAATCCAATCATCATTACACATAATCTTCTATCATCATATCAATTATCCATTACACATAATCCAATCATCATATCAATTATTCAATTATTTCAGGGTATCAATAATAATTTCCAAAATTATTCAATATAAATCATATCGCACATAATCAATTTTCCATCATTTTATCAAAGGCAAAATACATTATCAAAGCATTAAGGTTATTCCCAAATTAATTAATCCTATTATTTTCTAGGAGTTAAAACCCAATAAAATTGCATACACAAATCTACAACCACCTAGGGAATAGGATTACATTAAACCAAATATATAACTAACTACAGATAAGGATTATTCCCAACAAATTTCTTTTAAAAGATAACCTACAATTTCCTAGGAATTAGGATTACATCCAAATTTCATATAAAAGAAATAACCTACGAATACCAAGGGATTAGGATATACTAAATTTGACTCTATAGGGAATATGATTACATATAATAGATTTTAAATAAATTACCTAAATATTGGAATTATACCAAATAAGAATAAAATTAATATATTAATTCAATATTATACCAAACATAAATCATATATAATTAACCTAAATTTCATATAAAACTAACCTAAGAGCACTTAGAGATTAGGATTAGCACCTAATGGGTGCAGCTCAGTTGGTAACTTTGCGCTGAGTTAGTGGGGTTGGATATGTGTTCGATTCCCGCTGAATGCATTCTTGGGGAGGGGGCTGAACCTTTAGCCATCACTGTTCCCCCGCACTCCGGATTAGTCCCATAGCCGGCTCAAAGAGTCGAAGCTCGTGGGGATACCGGAGGGAGCCAACTCGTCTCAAAGAGATAATTAGGGTTGGGTAACTCCAAAAAAAAAAAAAAGATTAGGATTAGCTGGTCTCCATGTTTGCTACCTTCTAGAATTTGGAGAAGAGAAACGATTGTGACAAAATTAAAATAAATGAATAAAATTTTGAGGTAAGAAGAGAGTAGCAGAGGAGAAGAGGAGAAATACTGAGGATTGAAAGTGAATTGGTTTGGTTAGGCTAGGCCTCTATTTAAAGTTGAAGTTTTGGGCTCGGATATGGGTTTCGTACAATTATTTCCTTATTCTTCATTGATGTATCTGGCTCAGATATTGGCTTCATACACTATTTTATTCTTAATTTCTTATGTCTCAAAACACAGCTAACTTATTTGCTAACTCAAGGCTGACTCATGATTGACTCATCATATCTAATCAAATTACTAATCAAACATTACCAATCAAACATTAATGCATAAATCATCAATCATAATTTATCATCTAATATATATATATACATATATATTAATATTATTTTATTATTAATAACCAAGAGTATTACAAAGTATCAAAATCAATTTCCAATAGCACTTATATCGCATATATATATATATATATATATATATATATATATATATATATATATATATTATTACTAATAATTTATAGTTTATTATTATTATAAATTACTATTATTTTTCTGGGATATTTCACCCTCTTTTAACTAAATCATGTTTCCTGTTTGAGATCATCTGACTCAATCGCAAAAGTCAAAAATATATTTCAATTTGAAACTTTTATTTCTTTGGTGAATGTTCTTATTTATCATCCTTTCAATTCAACGTAATAAATTCAATGAGCTATATTACTCAAGTAATAAAAACTATTTAATATACCAAAATAAAAGAAGATGAACTTCTTATTGAAACTGAGAAATTAAATTGTACTATCAAACCATGTTTACACAAACAACTAACAGAAATAAAATTTCTCTTTAAATCCGAAATAAATAAATAGTCATCAAATATCAAAGTCATAAATTATCAAAAGATAAAATAACTTGTTCTACTGTTAATGCAGACACAAGCTCCCCATCTTCAAGCTTAAAATTTCTTTATCGAATGGTAACAGGCCCTATATGCTTGAACCACTGCAAAGAGAAACAAATATAGTAAGTGTTCCCGAATCATAGATTCATCCACTAAATAAGCCTTTAAATTACCCATGTCTGGTTCTTTTCATCACCTCTGGGCAGTTTTTTTCTCAGTGTCCCTTCAGTCTGCACTTGAAGCACTTACCTTGCGGCTTCTTCATAGTAACTGGTGTTGATAACCAAGTCATTTTGTTCTTGTTACCACCCTTAGGTTTCCCCTTAGATTTAACATGACTTTTAGCAAAACCTGCACTGACTACATTCTGTCTAGCAGAGCTGTTAGACGCAGCAAACATGTCATTAAGAGTCTGAAGCATCTCTACTCTAATCTTAACCAAGTACACTTGCTTCTGCAAGTGTTTAGAAAGACTAACAAGAACATATCAGCGAACTACCATATCTGTCCTTTCCCAATCTGAGTATTGCATCTTAGTTTCCTTAGACGCGCCCTCTACAGGTTGTGATGGTTTTGGTACGGTAAAGACAAAATTCAGCTTTTCATGCTTCAGAATAACATCGAGGTTTGATTTCCATTCTTTATAGTTGGTACCATCTAGAGGTTTGTTTTTGACTCAAAATCATTGTTAAAGGATTTAAGGAAGATATTTCCTGAAAAATATACAAGTCACACAATTACAAACAAATAATGCAATAAATAAATAAAATGCAAGTAGATTCTCATAACTACTCTTGTTTATTATTAACAATCTTTCAGTTTTCTTAACAAGGCTTACGATGGGCAAGTCACTTATAAAAACTAAAATTGTTATTTGAGCCTTCAGTGCCATTGACATAGCCTCGATGGGAGGTTAACAATTTTATGAAAGTTGAATGTAATTAACCATTGTTTAATTTCAAAATTATCTTTAGTATCCAAGCATTGCCGACGATGAACCATACAATACTTTATTGAAATTTTGAAATTATTAAGATTTAATCTAGTGAAATTCGATCATCCTTATGACCTTATCTAATGGGGCTTTAGCGATAACCATTTCACTAATAAACCCAAAAATGGAGCCCGCATGTTTTAAAATTAATTAATTTCAAAACCTTTACCCATTCAATATTTTTAATGAGAATTTTCATAAGCTTTATTGAATGTAAAAATTAATTGTTTAATTTCAAAATTGTCTTTAATAACTTAATATTGCCGATGTCGAGCCATATAATACTTTATTAAAATTTTGAAATTATTAAGGCCCAATAAAATTCAATCATGATTATCTGTCGGGGCATCACATGATTATTTTATTGATAGGCCCACAATATGCTTGGAGGTTAAATTAATTTCTTAATTTAAATCTCCTCCCACGATTATTTAGGTCTAATCTAATAAAATTCAATTATTCTTATTTGATGAGGCCTCACATGATTATTTTAATAATGGTTCTATAATGTGCTTTGAGGTTAAATTAATTTCTTAATTAAGAGTAACCTCTGTTTAATTTCAAAAAAATTCCTTAGAGTCCAAGCATTACCGATGATGGGTCGTACAATACTTTACTAAATTTGTGAAATCATTAAGGTCCTAAAATATGGTCATTATAGACAGCGTGTGCTGTACACATGACCATTTTAGCAGACCCATAATTTACTCACAAAATAAATAATTATCTTAGGAAATTTTTAAATATTTATCTTGATTTAAATTATCCTAAAAATTGACTTCATTATTAATCTAGATCATAGAAATCATAATAATTGTCATTTATGAGGATAATTTGAAATCAAAATAATTACCATAACAATAATTAAATTATTAAATTCGTTATTCACATATTTCGAAAATTAGAATTAAGGTCATAATGACCATTAATCCAACTGTCAAATGTAATGACAATTGCATCTAAATTTCAAAATATGAATTTGTTTCCATAATGACTATTAATCTAGTCGTATAAACATAACAGACACCATGCTCATGTAACCAAGTTATCCAACAATATAACACCGCCTATTCTATATGGCATGTTAGACTTTAATCCATGGTTCCCTAAATTTTTTTACAAAATAAACAAAAAGAAACCCTAAGTCAACTTTGCTCCTTCCTTCTGGTCCATAGGTTTTGTTTCAAGCCCCTTTATGGTAACCATGGACCCAAAAGCCCATAATACCAAACTTCGGCAAGAAACCCTAAGTCAACATTCAAGAATCCTAGCCGTTATGTCCACCGCGCTATCACTCGAATTCATCTCACCATGAAACTTTAGAGGAAGGACTGCCGTGAAGAGACGAACACAACGTCATCGAAACCACCTGAAACCGATCTTCCACGCGTCGGATTTGTACCGACGAGTGAGGCCCACATGCAGCCACTTTAGACTGCGCGTGGGGGTGCATCTGGCATCCTTTCAGGATGTTCCGGCCACCGTTCTTCTCGTGCTTCGAATTCATCTCACCATGAAACTTTAGAGGAAGGACTGCCGTGAAGAGACGAACACAACGTCATCGAAACCACCTGAAACTGATCTTCCACGCGCCGGATTTGTACCGACAAGTGAGGCCCACGTGCAGCCACTTCAGACTGCGCGTGGGGGTGCATCTGGCATCCTTTTAGGATGTTCCGGCCACCGTTCTTCTCGTGCTTCTATCCTCTTTCACACCATGTGTTTGGTTTCTAAAATCGGTCACCAGAAAGTCATAAACACATCCAAATAGTGACGAACGTCATTCTCTTTGCATCTTTTTGATTTTCTTTCATTATAATTTTTTTTTGAAATACAATGAAAATGTACAAAAATTGAAATAAAAATCAAGTAGGAAATCTAATCATATGAGATTAGCCTCCTTGTTACAACCCAAGAAAATACAAAGAAATTTCTACCGTGGGTTAAAGCCAAAACCAAATAAAGCATTGATTTTTAATGAAAAGAATTATAAGGATACTCATGCAAAATTCATGCCGATAAATATAAAACCCTAGGTGCCATATTTCCTGAAGCAAAATTAATTACATGAAAATTATAAATCAAAACTAGATCCATATCCAAACACGCAATCTGGCTCTGATACCAATTGTTGGAGCAATTGGATCTGCGGAAGCGTTTTAGACCATTGTTGTTTGGGATGCAAATGAATCATCATCATTTTATTGATTTACCTCTTGATACACAGATCTCGTGTAAAATCTTCCCATGTACGATTCCACTTCACGAACTGCTCACCTCAACGGCGCAACACGAACAAACTCCTTGAGACTGAACAGTGACAGATCTTCCAGACTATCTCTCGAGGGGGAAGGGTAAGTGTGTGGGCACTTTTCAGATCTGAGCTTACCTCTTATGTTCAATGACCTATGAGGCTGATGACTTAAGTGGTAATATTTATAAGGGTTTCAAGAAACCCTAGCCCTAAGCTCATTAAGCTCTATATTTTTTGGGCTCTTATCATACTCTTAACTCATTTGAGCTTTAGTAAAAGAGCACAAACTCAACATCTCTAACAACAAAATCTAGATATTAGAGTTTGAATGAACAATATGTTTTAATTTCTTCTGGTTCTCTCTCAAAGATGTGTAATTTGGGAATTCTAATTTTGCCTTCAAATTCAATTGTTTGAAACTCTACAATCTTGTTTCAATTCTGCAATTCCTTTTTCCCAATCTCTTCCCCTAAGTCAATGGATTCACTTTGTGGCTATAACTTTTTTTATTAGTTGACTTATGAGATTTTTTGATCTTTAGCTGTAATCCCTATAAAATTTTGTTCTTAAGTTCTAATCCATGTAAAATTTTCTTCAAACTTGGCATAAAAATATATTTCTTTGGCTTTCAGCTGTAGCAAAGGAGGCCTAATGCATCATATGTCAATACAGAGTGTTTCTGATTTGAGATTTTAAGGCAAAACTATTAATGCATAATATAAATGGTATTATCATAAACTTTACATTATTTTGTCTAGTACTTATGCATATCAAATATTATACAACACAAAATTGCTTGTATTATACATCTACTCCCAAATAGTAGACCAAACAAAAAAGTTTCATATACATATGTATTTAGCCTAGAATAATAATTAAATTTAAAAAATGACAATTAACATTATCTCCTCATTAATTTATTGAATTATTAAATTTTTCATGATTAAGAAAATTCTTTATTTTTTAATGCTAAGTAAAAACACTTATAATAGACTAAATTATCATGTTATTTTATTACTATTTTCTTGCATTTTACAGGGCAAAGATATCAAGAGACAAAATAAAAAAAAAGTTAATATCTTCTTAATTTTTGAAAATAACATTAAAAATTTTAAAATAACATTTTAAGTGAAAAAATAAAATAAAAAATCTACTTTTTAAATTTTTTACATAATTTTTCAAAAATATATCATATTATTTATATAATGTAAACATGCAAAGTAAACATAGATTAACATTATTAAAATTTACCTTATTATTAAAAAGACCAAAACATTATACTTTTTAGAGTTAATAAAAATTACATATTGAATGATAAAAGTTATAAAATAAGCAATAAAAACTTCTAATTTTTATAATTGTCTAACTTTTAGGACTCGTTTCGTGGTCAGGATAAAGAAGATAGAATATGGTAAACTATCATATTGTGTTCTTATCTATTGTTTGGTGAACCAACTAGATACAATTAGCTTATCTTGTTGGCTCATTTTATCCTATTCGCAGTTGGATAAACTATCCTAATGGAGGACTTGAGTTAGGAATAAACATGATAATATAGCAAATGTTACATCCCTCTCATCCCAAATACAACCCTTTGTTTTTTTCTATAAACTTTGTTGGGCACGTGAGGGTCAACATTGCCATCAACCACCTTTACCACCAACTATACCACCACCACCATCCATCAACCAGCCACCACCAATGCCACCAACTATTAGTATGAGCTACCAGCCATCACCATTATCATCGGCTACCCCCCCAATCACTACTAGTCGCCACCACTACCATCGATCAACCCTCATAATTGCCACTGGTCCCATCAGTGGCGCCACCACCATTGACCACCCCCACCTATCATCATCGTACCAATCACCACCATTATTGTCGTCACCCCTGTCATCTTGCGCTACCACCACCCTAACCACCATGTGCAAGGCACCACCCATCATCACCACCACTAGCTACCACCACCACCACCATTAGCCACAACAATTCCAATCGGTCACCGCCATCAACATTACTTGCATTAGCTACCCCACCTATGACTATAGCACCAACCACCACCACCATCTTTGTTGTCGCCATCAACCATAATTGTCATCGTTCCTTGCTAGCGCTGCCACCATCACAATTTTCACTAGCCACCCCCATCTACCATTACTGTACTAACTACCACTACCAACCATCACTATTAACCTCTACCAACGGCGCCAGAATCAACCACCATAATTGTTATCGGCCATTGTTGATGCTGTCACTACCACCCATTGCACCAATCCCCACAACTGCCATCACCACTTTAACAAGTCATCCATCGTACCAGCCGCCACCACCACCACGGGCCACCAATATTAATAATCAATTTAAAACTTAATTTTTAAAAATTTATTTAGTGAAAGTATATTTTTTTTATTTTGAATATTTTTGTAAGTTATTTATGTCATTAATATATTTTATTTAAAAATGTGGCTTTTAAAATTTTTTAGGATTTAAAAGTAAGGGCTAATAAGTAAATAAGTGCACCACTAGGGATAGCCTAGTGGTGTTGGGTGTGTTTAGTGTGTATTAGGTGTGCGGTTCGATTCCCTGTAATGTCCACACAAAAAATAAGTAAATAAGTAAAACAATTTAAAATCAATGTTAAAAAATCATCTGAAATTCTTTTAAAATGATATTTTTATTTATTTATATCATATCATAACATCGTATAATTTATCTCAAATATCGAATATGACAATATTATCCTATAAAACTGCTTATCTAGTGCACAAAATAAGATATAAACTTATAAGGCCCATACCATTTCCTATTTTTATCCCGCCCTTTTATCTTAAACTTTTTTATTCTACCTAGTGCACCAAACAAGCATTCCTATATAATACTTTTACTAAGTATTATAATTTGTAAAAGAAATTATGACCATATATCTTGATCGGTTTAAGTGAAACTTCCAAAATTATTACATGGAATAAATAAGCCCTAATACATGTGTATGTTTGTAAAATAGTTCAAGCACCATTTAACACATAATTACGTGAGACCATTTTAGCTATTTATCTGTTCTAATTTTCTCAACTTTTATCCCCTATCTCTTGTTACGTATTTTTTTTTTTTCAGTTCCAGTTCAGTGGCGCCCATGAACCTTATGTCCTTATCTATAAGTTGGTAAGCGTGAAACTTTGTTACGACCAGCGTGAAACTTTGTTACAATCAGAATGGCAAAACGGACTCGGTTCGGCGGGTCAATCTATCCCACCAGTTAAACGGAGTAGGGCGGGCCCAATTTTTCAACCCATATCAAAAGCGGGGCGAGCTCATTTTTTTGCTGGTTGACAACGGGCATAGGCGGGTGTGTAAAATAGGCTCGGACTGACGAGCCAACCCGCCCAAACCGCCAAACGGGGCGGAACAGGCTAAACTTTTCAGTTCACTCTCAAAAGCGGAACGAAACAAACTGACTCATTTTTTAGCGGATTGATGACGGGACGGGACGGGCAGAACAGGGCAGCTCATTTTGCCGTCCCTAGTTACGACCTCTTGTTTACTAGTTTGTTGTCATCTTATGAATCTTTACCTTTTTTTGAACCACTTTTCCTGTCGTTCTCTTATGTTTGTGAACCTTATCAATTTTGTCACGTCTTCTTCTTCTTATGTTTCTCTCCAATTCCATGTCATCTTGTTAACTATTTGTTTGTTTGTTTATCATCTCAAAGATCTTTCTCTTCTTCTAAAGTCTTAACCAACAAACCAAACCATACCAATACCAAATCAAACCAAAACATGCCATCTTCAAGTCAATACTTAGAAAACCTCTTAGACTCTGCTCGTCCCTTCTTACGAGGTGAGTTTGAGTCTATTGACAAGAACTTACCTTCGTTGGTTGCTACCCTTCGTTCTGTGGGTGCTGGTGAGTGTTGGCACAAGCATGGTAGCTTCCTTGATCACCTTGTTGACATTTACCGCATTCTCAAGCTCTGGAAAGTCCCTAACTCTGTGTGCCTTTGTGGTCTCTTTCACTCGGCTTATTCCAATTCTTATGTTAACCTAGCTATCTTTGATCCTTCTACTGGTCGTGAAGTTGTTCGTGGACACGTTGGTGAAGAAGCTGAGCGTTTGATTCACTTGTTTTGTGTTGTTCCAAGGCAGCCCCTCATTCATGATGATCTTCTTTTTAATTACTCTGATGAGGAACTTGTTCAACACCTTCATCAATCTGAGATATCTCTTTGGAATGCCAAAGAGAAGGGGCTCTTCAATGGAGAAGAAGGTTGTGTTTTCCCTTTTTACATTTAGGCGCCATTTGGTACACGGATTTTTTCTGGATTCCTGAGAAATTAAAATTTTTAAAATTTTAAATTTTCAGATATTATCATAAACTGAGTGTAAAAGTTATATTTTTTGAAAATTGAGATTTCCGGACAAATAAAAATTTTTCCTGTACCAAACGCCCCACTTAGAGTATTCTATTTTTCTTTGGCTTTGCCCCCTTAGTGATATATAGCACAAGATTTTTGTTATAACTGTTAGATTCATGGAAATCAATCAACTTTGGTGTAAGAGTTATTATTTTTGTATTGTCTAAGTTGATCCTGCCCTTTTTTTTTTTACATATTGGAGAAAGAAATTGATGGGTGTGTTTTCCTCTTTTATAATTTGGCTGTGTTGTATATGTGTAATCTCATCTGATGTGGCATAATTGAATATATGAAATATCATTTTCTGCAGGTTGGAGGAACAAACTGCAGGGTGTTCTTCCTGCTGATGGGATAAGAGTTAAGCATATTCGTACTGGTGAAGGTGTGCATGTTTCAAGGAGGGTGGTGGCTGTTTTCCTGATGATGACTATGGCGGATTTCTGTGATCAGTTGTATAGTTTTCAGGATATGCTGTTTGATAATGTTAATGGTCGTCTTGAGTTTTCCGGGAACAATTTTGGGGCACTTTGGCCGGGAGATGGTAAACCAGGTCTGTGGTTGAATTCGATTTCGAGGATGGGAGCATTGTACGCTTTGATTGTGAGAGAGGAGGAGATTTTCATGGAAGAGAAGAAAAGGGCAGGACTTGGGGTGGTTGATCATGAGAGAGATGAAGATCTTGAGTTGGTATTGCCACCAGTTTTTGATAACTGCACAAAGGTTTTGGATGCAGGAGATCAAATAGTTGCAAGGGATTTGTACTGGGAAGCTGTTTGTGATGTGCCTGGCAAAGGGTTGGGGAAGGTTGAGGAATTGTTGGTGGGGTCTATTAAGAAAAACCCTTTTGTTGGAGAGCCATATGTGGTTTTAAGTCAGGTTTATTTGACAGAGGGGAGATTTGAAGAAGCTGAGAAACATGCAGAGAGAGGATTGACCCTTCTTCTGGAATGGGGATGTCCGTGGGACAAGAGGACCTCTTGGGAAGGGTGGATTGCATGGACTAGAGTGTTGTTAATGAAGGCAAAGGAGAAATCTTGGCCTCAGAGTTCATGGGGGATCCTCAATTTGGGTCTTGTAAGGTAACTGGGGTTTATGGCTTTGATCTTCAACCAAGTAAGTTATAAGTGAAAGGCATAAACCGAATATTATGGTACTATGTTTGTATATCTATTTGTACTTTCAGTGATATTTGATCTCCAAGGTTTTATGTGCAAGAAAAAGGTTCATATTCTCTAAAAGCCAGACAGTAAGAAATGATAGTAAGTAGTCCATAGCATGAGCTTCTTTAAGTAGTCTTCGTGATCCATCAAACTCAACTACAATTTTCGATGTGAACTTCTTTAAGTTGATCCAAGGCCTCAATCGATCATAAATTTTCTTTTAGTTTCTTTTTTTGTTTTTGTTCTGTAACTATAAATAAAAGGCTGCTCAGTCCTGCATGCAGGTCTCCAACAAAATTATAGATCTTAGTCACACTTTCTCATTTTCACCTTACTCATCATCATTATACCTTCCTGTCTACCTGAAAGAAGATAATAAACCAATGCAGGAGTGGGACTTTTTTACTTCTTTTCTTGCTAACTTGTTCTTTACCTCACGTCACAACTTCACTGGAAATTATGAAACTCGAAAAGACCCACCTTCAAAAATGCAATTTCTGAGACAGGTTTTAAACCTGCTTATTTTTTCATTTCCAATTCAGTTCTCAGAAAATGTTGCACAGACAACCTCAAAACCACAGGCTTTGATCTGTTCATAAAAAGACAGCTTATCTACTTAGCTTTAAATAAACAAGCATTTGGAAGGAAAGAAAAAGATACTATATCTTTGTCCACAGGCTTAGTTACAGCATTGCAGTTACAATGACCTGACAAAGATAGTGGCATTTATATGAAGGGCACTCTGTCTCCTCACAGGGCAATTTAAATTACTTGTGGAGGTAATTGTGATAAGTGGTATGAAACATATTACAGGAGCAATTCCTGTGGGCTTATGTGCAAATTAGCAAGAAAATTTCTGGCTGTTTCTATCTCCCTCAGTCTCAATCCTTTTAGAATTTGCAATTCCTTGATTTAGCTTCGATTTCCCCTGTGTGCCAATACAGGATTTTTTTGGGGAGTTACAAAATTTGACTTTTACAGACCTATACAACAATCAATTAACCAAAAGAATTCCTGATTCCTTATTCAACCTGGTCAATCTTTTAGGCTTGACCTTGAGCCATGACAATCTCACAGGAAACATTCCAGATCAGATTGGAAGTCTGAATTCTGTGACTAGTCTTCACTTGAGTGGTTATCAGCTCGCAGGACATGCAAACTTTAGGGCAAACAGGCAATGTGGAAAGATACCACAAACAAGAGCATTATGCGTGTCTTTCCAGTAGTTGCTTATGCGGCAATATATGCTCATTAGGCAAACCCTTGAAGTCATGAAGGGGAAAGAACTAGGGATAATAGGACAGTGATATACTGACTCAATTATTCTAGTAAGATGTGTTCGTGCCTTGTGACAATGTTGCATGAGCAAGAGAAAATAGACTCCACCCAGGGTTAAGTTACAATCGTTAAAGATCTTGCTTTTCTATCAACCAAAATGCCACGTTCCATTTTACAATCCAATATTAATTTTAATAAAATAAAACATTCCCACATTATGCAATGTGCTTTAGTTTCTAGATCAAAATCGGTCAAGTTTATACCGTGAGCATATACAAAAAAATATTACAAAACTGTAGCACGGGTGGAAGTGAGCATGCATCTCTATGCTATGCTCTCAAACCATCTTATCAAGAAAAATGACTCGAACCAAGAAGGTAAATCTCACTATTTAATACAATGCGCAAATCAATCCCATGGAACTAAAACCATTCACCAAATTATCTGATCAATACTTTCAAACAGGTTCTAGTAAGAATAATAAGCAATGGCCAAAGGCAACAGAGCACCAAACCTACATTGTCTACTTAAATAAACAATAAGTGTTAATTAATTACTATTGAAGAATACTTAATAATAGGATAGCCAAAAAGGTTGTTGCATTGAGATTTTAAAGCATTAAACTATTAGCATCTAAAGACAAATCTCCTACTACAATGTATTCCAAATTTTACAACCTTATAATGAGCATTTATGTAGCCTTTCCACATAGTAAACGGGTTTTAAGGAGCAGCAAAATGCTACTCGTCATCAGATATCTGTTCCTCTTCTCTTGCCTGTCAGACCCCTCTTGATCCTAAGCAGAAGTAACAACTTTAAAGAGAGAACAACACAATTAATAAAATAAATGTGCTCAAAATCAAGAAAATAGTACTTCTTGATCAGCATTATAACTTTCCAATGCCTTCTGATATACAGCCTTGAGTTCAGCTGCTTTATCTAAATAAGGCTTCTTATCCTGCTCCGATGATGCCATAACAAAGCAGTTTGATCAACATTAAATTTAATTAACAGGATAAAAAAAACCCAGCTTAAGGCCCTTAATCACTTACTTAATCAGTCATGATATTCCATTCTTAACCGCCTCTTTACTAACCTATATTTCTCCAACAACCATGCTAATCAGTGAATGATTTAATAAAACCAAAAGCTGATGTTCATTTACTAAGTTTCACTTACCCTTTTAACATCCTTTGAAATAGGATTTCCTTCCTTAAAATCTTTTCAAAACCCCTCCCTGTAACAAAGATTATTACTTAATAAAACAAAGTAGACAACAGAAACATATTTTAGAGAAAGAAGATTTACAAGAAGAGAAAAAAAAGCAGTGGGAGGACGCTTGGGCACGTCAGGATCCTTCTCGACTTTGGTCCTTTTGCCTTGGGTTCTTTAGGTTTAGGTTTCTTCCTAGACAAGTTTCAAAAAGAAATTAAAATGGAAAATCTTAAAGGTTCACAAACAGAGTAAAGATATAATTAAGCAGGGCGAATTCACCTCTCTGCTGGCTTCTTGACTTCTGCAGGCATTTCCACAATCTGAGATTCCAAACAAGCAGAAAAATATAAATAAAAATTATATATAGCCATGTAATTGACAATGACAGATAGAATAAACATGTTGACAACAACATAAGTTAAACAAATATTATACCCACATTCATCTTAATTTTAGCTTCAAGACAGCAACTGGTCGTGTTGATGAGCACCTCTGAAACATTCTTGTTGCATTCTTCACTGTAAAGAAGAAGCAATAAAAAGGAACGTTGAATTCAGTGAGGGAAGATTAGCATAGCAACAAGTCAACAACACGGGGGAGAAAGAGAAAGGAACCATCGAGCAAAAGCACTGTGTGAACAAGAACAGAAGCAGGGTTAGAATCAACTCTCTTCCTACCATTGTGCTGCATTTTCTGTGTCTCTGTTTCAATTTTCAAGTTTCAGACACGCGAATTGGTATTTAGTTTTTAGCCTCAACCCTACAAAGCTTATGCTATTCAGTCCTTTTAACTTCTGAGTTCGAGACTACTCAGATGATGACTATTGTGTAAATAATATGCACAATAACAAAATTCACAAGGAGCTTGTTCCTAATCAGAAGAGATAGAAAATTACCATTAATGATTATTATAGAGGTTATATGCATCTCTCCTCAATTGAAATATTATTACGCTTCTAATTGTTCATTTTTCTAATTGTTCATTTAAATTTCATATAACTTCTTAATCAACAGTACTTACATCGTAAGGAAGGAAAAAATTTCCAGTTGATTCCATGAGCTTATTTTAGCTTATCTGGACTTAATTATTGCAATAATAACTTACAAATTACTTTTTTAGTCACATGTAGATAAGTTCATAAAAACAGCCTTTGAAATCAAATAACCTATTTTCAGCTTATTTTCATAAGCTATAAATTAAAAGTTATAAGTGTTTCCAAAACCTATAAATAATGGGGGGTGGGGGGGGGGGGGGGGGGGGGGGGGGGGGGGGGGGGGGGGGGGGGGGGGTGGAAATGGATTATTAAAAAAAGGAATATAAAATATACTGTTTAATCCAGCAATAATTATAAATATGAGTAGAAGACATGAAATGAATTAGTTTAGTCCATCACTGATTATTATTGTCTTTAAAACAAGGTTTCAATGCTAAAGATAAACGTAAATTTCTAATGGGTTAAGATCATTTTACATTAGTGTAAATTGTACTCTCAATCTTGATCATTGATTCCATTTACTTTAATTTTTTAGTTATGCGAACTATTGGATACCATTGAATCAATGACTAATAATGAGTGTAAAACTTCTTATTCTTACACTGATATAAGAATAACTTGCCCCATTTCTAATAAGTGCAGTAAAATAAGATAATACCTCTCTCATTGCAAAAATGTCATAAATTAAATGGAATTGGTTGATTACATTGTCACCAGTATCCTTTGCATGAGCAAGATCCCTTTTTGAAATGATGGAAGCGACTTGAGTCTCTTAGTATGATCTCATGTTCAATAATCATGGATATGTAGGTTATGGCACTGTGGCAATCACCACAAATGCGCAAATTCTTGGTGATTCGAATAGGTGCACCCGGAGGTATTGTTAGGATGCCATAGGCAAGAGCCAACTTCTCACTATGTTCAAAAAGCAGGTCACCTTTTTCTTCATCATCTACATCATGAAGAGCAAAGTTTGTCTGAGGAACATACCCAATGGCTTTAATGCGTTGAATCAAGTCTGCAAGTGTTTCATATATCAGCTGAGATTGTGAGTGAGATCTGTCTCCAACAAAGAATGTTGCAATGCCTTTCCTTCCTTGGACCCAGCTGCAACCAGGTCTTTTCTTGATCCCTGTATGTTTCATCAAATATCTAATCCTAGCCACATCTTTCCAGCGTCTGGCATTAGCATATATGTTTGAAAGCAACGTATATGAGCCATCATTCCCAGACTCCAATTCTAACAACCTATTTGCAGCAAATTCCCCAAGTTCAACGTTTGAATGTATCCGACAAGCACTAAGCAAGGCCACCCACACTACTGGGGTTGGCTCCACTGGCATCTCATTAATGAGTTTCATAGCTTCACCTAAGCGACCAGCACGACCCAAAAGATCAACCATGCAAGCATAATGCTCTGCTCCAGGATCAACCCCAAAATCCTTGCTCATTCTATAAAAGAAATTGATTCCATGATCCACCATTCCCGAATGACTACAAGCATAAAGCACAACAAGAAAGGTTATGCCATCAGGAACTAGAGCCACCTTCCTCATCTCATCAAAAACCCGGAGAGCATCTTCACCACGTCCATGCATGCCATAGCCTGTGATTAAAGAAGTCCAAGAGACTGCATTTCTCTCTGGCATGTTGTCAAAAACAATTTGAGCAGTATCTACATCTCCAGATTTGGAATACATGTCAATGAGACAATTAGCCACAAAAAGAATGACAGAATCATAACGATTGCGCAACACATAAGCATGAATTTGCCTACCGAGCCTCAATGCTGCCAAACGAGCACAAGCCATAAGGGCACATGATAAAGTAAAATCATTAGGCTTAATAGAGTTATCCACTTTGAACATCTGGGAGAAAAGTTGCAGGGCATGGTTGGCATCGCCATGCTGGGCATACCCGCCAATCATCACAGTCCAGGTAACGACATCCCTATCTTTTGGAGATATTGAATCAAACATTGTATGAGCCACTTCTATACTTTCACATTTAGCATACATGTCAATTAGACCATTAATTACCATCAGATCATCATCCCCTCCTCCATCCAAGTTGAGAACACATTTGATGGCATAACAATGAGTTTCTTTCCCATGAAGCAATGCCCCAACAGATGCACAGCCTGAAAGCAAAGACACGAGAGTGACCACATTTGGCCGAGAACCACAGTTGCACATCTGCCTAAACACATCCAGAGCTTCACAGCCATGCCCTCTCTGAGCATACCCCGCGATAACAGCCGTCCAAGTCACAACATCTAACTCAATATCTTCCTCCCGCATCTTGTCAAACAAAGAAACAACATGTTCAAATCTACCAGCTTGAGAATACCCAGTGACCATGGCATTCCAAGAAACAACATCCTTAAACCTCATCCTCTCAAAAACCTTATTTGCTTCCTCCATCTTGCCACACTTGGCATACATATCAACCACAGCATTACCCACAAAAACATCATCCACCAATCCGCTTCTAACAGAAAACCCATGAACCTGTTTTCCCAACAATGAAGCACCCAGGGAAGCACAAGCAGGAAGTATATTAACAAGACTAACAGCATCCGGAGGGGATGATATCATCCAATGGCTTTTACTTTTAATCATTTCACGAAACAACGTAAGTGCAGCATTTGCATCAGAAAACCGCATATAAGCAGACACAATAGAATTCCAAGAAACCAAATCCTGAATCCCTCGGTGACACAAATCATCAAACACCTTGCGTGCGTCACTGAGAGCACCACATTTCCCATACATGGCCACCACGGCATTACAAACAAACACATTGGAGCCAAACCCAGATCGAAAAACGACAGCATGGAGGGAAACACCATGAGAAAATGAGGGAATGTCAGCGCAAGCTTTGAAAACAAAAGGGTAGGTGTAATGATCAGGGGTCCAACCAAGTGTTTTCATACGACGGTAAAAACCCAAAACGACACGAGGGGTTCCAAGATGAAGGCCACGCCTTATGAGTTGATTCCACCAGAAAACGGATGATGGGGATGGGTGGAGGCGCTCGAGAAGCGAAATGGCATGGAGAGTGGAATTGCATGATATGTAAGAGGCGATGAGGTTGGTGACAAAGTGAACAACACCTTGCACGATGCTTTGTTGATGCAACAGTTTGGCATTGACTAATGAATTGCATTGTTTCAAAATTGTAGGAGTGATTGTGATTGTAGCACTACAACTAGTAGATGAACAAGAAGAAGAAGAAGACGAAAAGTGACGAGTATTGATGAGGAATGAGAATAAGAAGTTGGTGTTTAATGGAAGGCAGCGTAAGAACATGCTAATGTTGATACCCCAAACATCCACAACTTACACTACACAATACACCAAGCAGACAGGGACAGGGTCATCAACCTTTGATGTTTCACTGTTTCAAAAATATAAATATTTAAATGAGACAAGATTCAAGGTTGATTGATATATGGGTCAATCGGATATGCACTTATGGCACAGAGGGATTCACTAATTAACAAAATAAAAAGAAAAATTGTTGTACTGTGTCTTCCTGGTAAGATATATGGTACGCATGACAACAGGAGTAAATAGACTAGGTTACGATTTCGCTTAGATAGGCTAGGTCTATATAAAAGATATTGAGTATGTTATGACTTATTAGTCTCTGTAGGCCCCAAATTATAAATCTAGTCTGACCTATATTTAAAAAATAAAAGCATTAGCCTAGGCCTGTTGCCTGTTTAAGTCTATTAAACATTCAACAATTAAAAATAATTAAAATAATGTCATTAAATTATTCAAAATTATTAAAATAATAATTTTATTTATTATATTTTAAATATATATATAATATAGGCCGGCCTGTAGGCTTATAGACTCGACATGTACAAAAAAAGTCTATGGCTTGTTTTCTAAATAGGTTTTTTTAAAAGCCTAAGTCTGTTCTATTTTACTATTTATAATAGGTCAAGTTTGGCCTAATATAGGATAGGTTGTAAGCCCCTGTAGGCCGACCTAGTCCATTTACACCCCTAATGACAACCATTTTGTTTCCTTATCACTGTTTCTAAAAAGAAACAATTATTTTCTATTTATGTGCCTTGAAACAGTTTCTGAAAAAAAAAGTGTTTGGTAACATGTTTTTTTTTATTCTGAGAATAAGAATTGTGTTTGATAACACAATAAATAATAGAATAAAAAATCATTCATATTAAGCATAAACAAAATAACAAATTTCGGATATCATTTTTCTTTTCATATGGCGTGGTGGTGGTGGTTGTGGCATAATGGTGGTGACGTTGATGGTAATAGTGGCGTCGTGTGGTGGTGGTGACGGCAGTGGCTGCAACGATGGTGGTGGTGGTGGTTGACGACAGTGATGGTGGTGGCTGCATGGTGGTGGTGGTAATGGTGGCAGTGGTGACAACAATGTCTGCTGTGATGGTGGAGGTGGTTGGTGATAGTGGTGTTGACGATGATGGTAAGAGTGATGGTGGCAGTGTGACATTGTGGTAGTGATGGAGGTGGTGGTGATGATGGCAGTGGCATGGAGGTGATGATGGTGGTGGTGGTGGTATCGTGGTGGTGGTGTCATGGTGGTAGTAATGATGGTAGTGATGGTGGCGATGACATCGTGGCGGTGGTAGTGATGATGGCGGTGGTGGAGAGTGATTGAGAGAGATAATTCTTTCTCATTTTGTATCCGAGAACAAAAAAAAGAAATTTTTTTATTCTTTTTTCTATTCCCTAGCACAAAAATTAAATCGGTTCATCCTGGGAACAAAAAATAAACCAGTTTTGTCAAACGAGTTTTCTATCCATTTTTGTTCTCGGGAACAAAAATTAAAAAAAAAATGATTTCGAGATGGTTGTCATGCACACTCATAATAAACTGCACATAAAGTTTTCTGCATTTAAAGTAGAAGTGTTGTTTCGTTGATATATATATATATATATATATATATATATATATATATATATATATATATATATAAAAAAAGTTTTGAGGTTGAAAAATTAAAAAAATAGAATGATAAAGACTATTATAATACTGAAATAAATTAAAATTACAAATACATCATGATTCCTGCCCCAAAATGACGTTGCTTTGGTGAATATTAGATAAAGTTGTCTAAAATAACTATAGAAAAAATGAACTCATATATATATAGGGGCAGGATATTCTTACACCGGTGTAAGAGTTAGAAGTCTTATTCTCAATCTTGACCATTGATCAACTTGTATCCAATAGCTCAGTTGACTAAAAAATTAGAGCCCTTTGATATAAGTGAGATAAACGGACAAGATTGAGAGTGCAACTTACACTGGTGTAAAATGATCCTGACCCATATATATATATATATGGGATAGGTCTACCAATTTTTCTGCCTACCTTTGCCTACCACCCTCCAACACCATTAGATCAGAATCTCAATAAGAGAGAGAAAGATAAATGTTAGGGTTTAGGGTTTAGATCAGAACCATTAGATCTAATGGTGTTGGAGGGTGGTAGACAAAAGAAGGCAGAAAAAATAGTAAGTAGAATAACCTATCTCTCTCTATATATATATGGGTTTAGAGTTTGTCATTTAAAAGGATGGTCTTTTTAGATGAATATAGTGTGTGTTTTTAAATTTTAAATTACAAACTTTTCCGTCCTCTCTTTCCCCTCCACAGTTTGTTCCTTTATCTCTCTCTTAAAATGATATAAGTGTGTGTCCTTTAAAAGGACACGCACTTTTGCCTATATATATGAAAAAAAAATGTAATGTTACTTTAGACAACTTTGTCTAATTTTCACCAAAAGACATCGTTTTGGGGTTGAAAAATAAAAAATTAGAACAGTAAAGACTATTATGACCCTGAAATAAATTAAAACTATAAACAACCATGATTTTCGCCCCAAAACGATGTCATTTCGGTGAACATTAGACAAAGTTATCTAAATTAAGTTTAGAAAAAATGAACCTTATATATATATGAGTTTACATTTCTCCAGCCGCTTGACGTCTAACAGTCAATTATTTATCATATATATAGGTGACAGTGTTAAATATGAGGAATCATAACTATACACCTTTTATTGTTGGACGTCAAGCGGCTGGAAAAATGATTTTACCACATACACACACATATATATATATGTATATATATACCCGTGCGTTGCAAGGAGAAAAAAAAATTGGTTTGTCTGTTTCATAAAAATTAATGCAAATCGTAAAAGTATATTGTTGCATTTTGTTTAAATTAACATTAAGAGGTACCTAGCTATATCCAGCTTTTTGTACATGTAGAGTTGACAAATATTTGAATTAGTACATTTAATATTTTAATAAACCCTTTATAGTTGAGGCTGAATATGGTAATTGAAAAGACCATTCATTAACTTAATTGCATACGTATAAATAATTATTCACAAAATTAACATATATATAAGAATATATTTAATGCGTCGTATTTAATCTCAATAATACTTCAACTCTACCAACAATAATTCGATGAAGAATATGAAAAGCCAACTAGTCACTCGGTTGGAAAACATTGAATGATATATTTAATGCATTGTATTTAATGATATATTGTAAAAATATTGAATGATTATTCCTTTTAATTGAGTAATTAATAAGAATAAATATTTTTTTTTAGTTCAAACGAAACTATTATCCATGTATAAAGTTCTGTACCTGTGGGCTTAGTGATCACTTGACTGTCCACCAAACTTGGCAAAAATCTCTTGTTTGATCCTTTGATATAAAATGTAGATGCCATTATATTAGCTTGTCCTGTAGTCCTTCAAAAATTACATAGTTTGACTCGGCTTCTATCAATATTTCTCAAAGATGAACTTTCATTTATCACAATATGATTTTTTATTTTGTTTAGATGCTTGTTTCTGAAATATTTACAACAGTAAATCGAATGATTTTAGCCACACAAAGACGAGTTTGTTAGACAGTAAATAATAATAAAAAATGTGTTGGCGGGCTAACTCCCCCGCCGGGCTGAATCTATTTTTCCACCTTCAACTGTTAGCATGTTATAACAACATGTAATAGATTTTTATATTTATCCACACAAAAAAAAAGTTCTTATAGTAGCGTCTAGATTGCTACCTATTTATGTTTTCTATAGTTCCCTCTAAATTGATTTTCTGATGTGTTCGTATTTGTGACATATATATTAGATGAAGAGTTGACAAATATTTGAATTAGTAGATTTAGTATTCTATCAAATACTTCATACATTAGTATTGAGTTGTTTTCATGTTATTAACACTCTTCTATTTTCTTATATTATTTTAAAATTAGTTTCCTTATTTTCTTATATATTATGATTTGTTTTCTTATTTTAACAACATATTATTTATATACTATAATTTGTTGTATTATTTTAATTATACTACTTCTGCACGTGCCTAAGTTTTTTTCCCAAACTACGTCAGACTTTATTTTTATTATTATAGAACGGTGTGTAAAGTAATTTCTTCTATCAAATTTTGTTCACTCAAAAATTTAAAGCTATGCACATGACTTTTTTTTCATTTTATTAAAAATTATGAGTTAAGACGTGGTATTAAATATTAATTAGAGCTGGATGGAAGGAGATAGATGCAATCCGTTGGTTAAATATTAATTATAAGTTAAGGGATGGTAATGTTTTTCAATATTAACAAAACGATCCATCCTGTTCCTTACCATACCAAATGACATAAGTTGGTTGAACTTCATACATGACTATTAGGTACTTCCATACCAATTAATCCTAACAAGTATAATTATGATCACATGAATAATTTATGTTAGAAGCTTTAAAAAAATAATATATATTTCGTAAAACACATGCAAGCAAAAAATGATCCAAGTTCAGCATGGTAAAAATATGTTTTCCATAAGTATTTTTCAGACTACCATTCCTTTTAATTGAGTAATTAATAATAATAAATAACTATTATTATTATTAAATTTGAAACGGATGAACACACGTGACTTTGAAACTGAAAATTTTTGTGGAATAAATGTAATTAGGTGAATAAACATGCAATTAAAAGAAGAAGAAGATAAAATAAATTAATTAACGTAGATAAAGAGAAAGCATTGGTGGCTTTTCAGCTTTCTTGATTTTCGGCTTGGAACTGTTTGAGAAGTGAAAAAGGTTCAGAAACAATGAAGCGGGAACTAAAAAGTTTTTTTTTTTTTTTTTTTCAAAACTAAGGGATTGAAAATTTTAGAGCCCACAAAATAAAAGCAGACATTGATTTAAGAACTTTATAAGAAGAAAATAAAGTAATTAAGATAATAAAGTCTAACTTAAAATCTTGTGTCCTTTAACTTAAAGTCCATCTACAATTTTTTTATTTAAAACATATGTGTGTCTTTAAATTTTTGTAAAATATATATTTTATCATGTATATTACAAAACCATTTTATTTTTTTATAAAAAAATTCTATTTATTTCCTTTAATTTATGTTTAAGAATAATTTATGTTAGAAGCTTTAAAAAATAGATATATCGTATAACACATGCTAGCAAAAAACGATCCAAGTTTTACATGGTAAAAATATATATATATATTTTTTTTGAATACAGGTAAAAATATATTTTCCATTAAGTATTTTTCAGACTATTTTGCATCCTTGCATTTTACAGACTATTTACAATAGCTATTTCTCCATTGTGAATGTCCAAAAGAAGGATTACGAAATAGCTTTTACGACATTTTTGTTTTTTGAATTTATTATTTGAAAACTAATTTTTAAGCTTATAATAAAAACATTAAGGCCTTCAAACATACAATATAAAATTGATCAATTATTATCTCATGCAACAAATGTCCCTCAAAGGCATTCTTTAATTGTTTTAGCAGGTCAACTAATTACAATTAATTGGAAAGCATACAGAAGACAAAGATATACTGCAAAACATTATCAAATCATTAACAATTGTTCAATTGAAGGTCAAATAAATCTTTTGCCAAAGTTAATCGACGAATACAAAAATTTACTGCAAACATAGTTCAACAGCACCGAAAAATAAGATTTGTCAACTTCTGTCCCAGCAACTTAAAAGAACCTTGTGATACACCACACCAAAAACTAGCTCAAAAGGTGGGAGTGTCGAAAGTATTATAAACCTCACATTAGTTGCCCATACAACCAATGTGGGACTCCAAGTCCTATATCTTGCAAATAGGTCTTAACATTCCACCATGCTCTATAAGCCCGAGGCCTGGCTTTGCGCTAGTCTTTCACTAGCCTTGGTGAACTCTGCAATGCCAACTTCACTACCCGCGCCACTCGATTGCAACTAGGAGATATAGTGGAAGACTCTGATATCATTTGATAAGAACTGCAGGATGCATCACCCCAAATTTCATCACCCCAAAAGGTAAGAGTGTTCAAGGTCTTATAAACCTGCTTATTTTTTCCAAGGGCTTTTCACAGCACAACATTTTCATCAGTGACAAATTTCCTTTTTGTCTAGCAAGGTGTCTCCACTTCAGCTTCAAAACTAATTCAAAACAAAAAATTGCTTATATGTCAATATACTATATTAATAAAATAGAATATAGAAATAGGGACATGTTATATTTACAAACTACACTATGTTCTTCCGCGAGAACACTCGTTACACAATGTTCTCCCGGGAGAACATAGTGTAATTTGTAAAAAAATTCGAAAAAAATTTATATACGAATCCTTCCCCATAGAAATAATATAAACAATTCACCTAATAAAGTACAGAACAATGAACATGGAAGATCAACAAACAACACAATCTCTGATTAATGCACAAATAATGGGTAAGATTATGCAGAAAAATAGCTTGAGAAGATGAAGAAGATAAACAGACAGAAACAAAAGAAATATGTGCATAGAAGCTGATTATAAATGAAAAATATGCAATAACACATCCTATTTATACACGAACTAAGAAAGTTCTTTTAACTTATTTTTTTATATTAAAACTCAGATTTTAAAGTTTCTAACAAAATAATAATTGGTTCGTTTATAGACCCAAGAAATTAATTAATCCTAATAGACATAAAAATAAATATTATTTATAGGCTTACCAATTTTCGATGCAGAAAGTAGTGGTATTTAATAGACTTAACAATTACCTATACAGAAAGTAGTGAGATATTAATATAGCTGTTTGTCACCAAAAGTTTTAAACTATTTTCCCAGTTATCAAGATTAAAATTCGAATTTGAAAAGTTACTAAAAGAGACAAAATTTCAAAGTAGTTTCAAGTGTAAAGTGGATCTTGAAAGAGAGACGACAAGTCAATAAAGTTTTCAAAGCTTGGATGAAGAATCTAATATAGATTCTTTTTGGGAAAAGTATATTGGAGGAGAAAACGATAAAAAATATTAAAATATAGTTGTTTCATGATATAAAATTGCGTTATTTAGATTGATAAATATTTTTCTCATTTTTTTATTTTACTTTATTTTTTAAATTATATATCAATAATATTTATTCGAATAAATTAAGTTTTTCCTCATTCTATTAAACTATTTATTTAAATAAATAATTTATTATTTAAGTAATTTTTTTTAAAATACATCAGTATGATTAAAGTGCCTAATATTAAATTAGGTTTCTTTCACAATTTGAGAAGCATGTGTACAGTATATAACCTCTACTGTAAAGTGAATTTTTTTTGCTAAACCTGTAAAGTGAATTTTTTTTTTTTTTTTTGGTAAACTACCTGTAAAGTGAATTTAAATTTGATTTAATGTGAGTATACATTTTTATTTATACTATTATTAAATAGCTTGACTTTCTTAATTTTCATTAAATTTTTTAATAATATTCATAACACTATTTAGAATAGTATAATCTTTTTAATACTAAATTGATAAAATTTAAAGAAATTCGAACTCGACAATTGAGGGCTTTTTTTTTTTTTGCATTATTAAGAATATATATAATATGGTGTGTTTGATTGTATTCTTATTTTTTTTTGTTCTTAAAACTATTTAGTCGAACAGTTATGTAAACAAGTGTTTTCTGTGTTTTTTTTTTGAAAGATAAAAGTCAAAACACAAAACAAAAACAACTAAGATATATTCTCTAAATTTGATTCTAAAAATTACATTTTTTTATAAAACATAATTTATCAAATAGGATATTTTTTTTTTTTCTGAAAACCATAAAACTATTTTTAAAAATAATATTCAAACGGGGCCATAGTCTTTTGTTTTCATTCCATCAATGGAAATATAAAAATGGAAGAG
Source organism: Gastrolobium bilobum (assembly GCF_033153095.1). NCBI lineage: Eukaryota > Viridiplantae > Streptophyta > Magnoliopsida > Fabales > Fabaceae > Gastrolobium > Gastrolobium bilobum. Next base: position 35,757 of record NW_026896822.1, on the reverse strand, counting down.
TATATCTAGGTATATTTAATAGTTGAGCTTTTCAAGCTAAAATTGTTGGGACATGGTCCCTCAAACAATCATAAGGAAGCAGTGTTGTCGGTCGGTACACACTATCACAATTGGTCAACACGGTTGGAAATCGACACACACAAATCAGAAAACAAAAGAGAAAGGGTAGAGAGATTTGACACAATGATTTACCTTAATTCACTCAATATAGGCTACGTCCAGCTTGTTTGTACTATATTCACTTCACCGCCACTCGTTACAAGTCACTTAGTTTACAAGAGAATATAAATAGGATTTAGAAAACTCTAACAATTGTTATTCATGGGCCCAAGCCTAAACTATTAAGAAAAAAATTATAATAAGTTAAAGGCCCACAACTGCCCCCACACCCTCGCTGGGGAGGCTCCCCCGGATCCCTGCTCGCTCACCTGGAAGCGGGACCCCAATTTCCTTTCTGCTGACCTCGCCAATAAGGGTCCTCGTCGGTATGTGAAGTATGATCGGTATTACAATCATATCAGTTGGCCAAGTCACAGCAAAATGCAGAAGCAAGGATAAGATAAATAAGAAGACATATCAATTTTAACGTGAAAAACCTTATCCAATGCAGAGAAATAAAAATCACAATACTCTAGTGCAAAAAAATTTCACTATTAAAAATAGTAGGATTATAAGAAAACAAATTTCTCTAGTCTCACTAGAGGTGTAAGAACCCGCACCGTTAATTAAGGAAATTAATTAATTAGATATGAGAATTAGGAAATAATTCCATAATTGACCCTAATAATTATTATGAGGCTCTAATAATTATAGTAAGTGAGTAATAATGCTGAAAGTCGCTTTTCGGACGAAAAGCGCAGATACCGGTTCTGTTAGTCGGTATAAATGCGTACTGAAAAAGTATCCCGGAAAATTATAATAACTACATGATAATTCCTAGAATAATATATAGGACTTGTAAAACGAGTTTCAAGTTAAAATAATGAGAACTGGAGCCATAAACTGATACTGGCTATGAAAAGCGCGTACCGAAAAGGTGCTCCGAAAAATATAATAAAAATATGATAATTCTTGTAAAATTGAGTAGGTTAAGAATCCTAAGTTTGGAATTAAAATGCTAAGCGTAGAAATTAACGAGAATACTGTGTGTTAATGACTTAAACCGCTATATATACATTAGTTGGCCCAAAACCCTAGGCCATAATACTGATCCTACGTGAGTCTTGGGGCTGGTCAGCTGCTGGTCACTGTTCCATTGGTCTTCTCCTCCATTTCTTGAGCCAAGTTGCCACATTTGCTCCATCTCTTCATCTCTAAACATCTTTACCTTGGGTGGGTTGGTCTTGTGAGGTTGTGAGTGACTCTCTTGCTGAGTTGTAGCCTTTGGTTGAGGGTGAGGAGGTGCTGACTTTGAGAGTTGGTTTGTGAGAGCTTGGAGTTGGTATGTTGAGCTTCAAAGTGCCACCTTTGTGAAGAAAAGAGTCTTCTGTTGTGCATTTTCGTGGCCCTTTGGTTGCTGCACAGTGGAGTGGTGTAGGAAGCTCCATTTCCATGCCATTCTCTGTTTTGAGAAGCTTGGTAAACATACTCAAGCTTTGATCATGAGTTATTGGTTAAAAATGGAACCTTGATGCATGTAATGAGCTAAAAATGATAACCAAACGTTGGGTAATGCTTAATACACTTAGAAATTCATGTTTAAGCTTCTGTAATTGGTAAAAGTTAGACCTTTGGTTTGGATTTTCGCGAAATGCAGAATCTGGGTTCTGTCGCGAAATATCCGGATATTTGGTTGTGAATATCCGGATATGGGGTTTTCTGATATCCGAATATGGATATCCGGATATGTCCCTGACATATATCCGGATATTCTGGGTTTTCGATGAACATTAAGGTGCTTTTCATATAGAGGTCTTGTATGGGTTTGTGGACCCTAGTTTGATGAAGTGGTACTTCTGTGATAATTATCTAAGTCAGAACCTAAGTGTTTTAGGGCTTGGGACTTTGTGAGAAGCCTAAAGACGTAAACTGTAAAAGGAAAACGTAGTCTTTATGTTTATGCATATGAGCTGTGTTTATTGATATAATTATTGGTTCAAACAGATTGTGATTGTACTGTTGTGGACGTTGAGTCGTGTGGACTCTTGGCATTGGATTGTGAGCTTGCAAGGTAAGCTTTCGTGTCCTCGGTTTAGCCATGTTGTGGTTCCACCATGTCCCATGGGGGTATGGTTATATGCATGCTGTGTTACATGCTTTTGATGCTTTGGAAGTGCTGTTGAGCTGTTATATGCTAGTGCCTTTATGATATGCATGTGGTGTTCCACCTATACGGTAAGCCTAAGTATGTAGTACATACAATATGGTGAGGCTGTGGGTGAGGTGCAAGCGGTGTTTCTTGTACTACATGTGGGTGATAGACGTATTCCTGCATTTCTCTGGCCAGTAGAATAGTTAAACACACATGGTATGAATATTTGTTGCACTGCATTGAGTTTTGGAACTTATATTGAATTACTGATTTTGTAACTTATATTGCACATGTAAGTGAGCTTGGGGTGGAAGATCCTTGAGGACCCATTGTCTTACTGAGATTTTTGGTTTAGAGATCTCACCCCACATTTGGGGAATGCTTATTTCAGGTTCATGTAATGCGGGGGTTGAGACCTCTAGTGGCAGGAGGCCAGAGCTTAGCTGATAGATATTACATGTTTATGCTGATATGCCGTTATGATTGGATGTTGGATCCTATTTATTGTCTTATGCTTTTAGCTTCAGTTTATGGATTCCTCTGTTGAGACTCTGTGGTTATGCTGTTGATTTGGTGAACATGGGGATTGTCCATGCCACATAGACTTTATTATGTCTTATTTTTTAGGAGTTGTAATAATGTATCAAGATACTGTCCGGACTACTTGTTGTAGATTCATGATTTTAGATACTCACTTTATCTATATTATGAGGTATTTCAGTTAGATGTCTTTTTGCAATTTACGTACAGGCGATATTTTATGGAATTGATTAAGTAATCAACTTGGCTAAGTATAATGATGTCATAATTGAAAAGAAAAAGATATTCTGCATTTTTAATTAAGCGCAGCTTAATACGATGATATGTTAACAAACCGAGTATACACAGGATGTTACAAGAGGTATTCTCAAACCTCATCAACAATGGTGGTTCTCTCAGACTTCTCTAAAGAAGTCTCTCACTCAAATTTTTCTATAGAGAAAACTCTTACAATTGACTATCCAAAGCTCTTCACAACGGGAATAGATCCTCTCATATGGAAAAATGGTTATGTGGTCATGTTATTTGATCATAACCATTCATTGATGATGAAATAAGAGAGAGAAAAATATATAATTTTTAAATGAGTGATTATGATCAAATAACATAACCACATAACCACTTTTACACGTAAGAGGATCCATCCCCCTTCTATAATTGTTCTTCTCGGGCTGGAGAAAACCGTAAACCTTATTCAATAATCTTCATCAATCATAGAGTGACAGAGTATTTATTGAGGTGATTGAAATCAGACATTGCCCATGAAGTGGATGCTCAGCCATCATAGCCGACAGCATTAAAGGAGAAATAGTGAACGCACCCAACAAAAATTTCGTCAAAATTTATCAATATGAGATTCGTGGAATGAAAATAGATAATACCGATCGTTTAACCTCCAATTTATAGAACCAAAAGTAAACAACTCACAGATTCTTTATTTTATTTTACCGATCTCAGAGTAGGGTAAACCTCAAATCAATACGGTCGATGTTGGGAAACAGCTTAATTTTGGGTACATGCAAAGAAAGATTTAACGAGAAGAAGAAAATTGAGGTATATTTTGGAGACTTTGGATCAATAATCAATGACCATATTAATATCCGTGGAATATTTGGCCTTTAAAATGAGTGAAAGTCAAGAAAAGAAAGGAAAACAGACAAAGAGGAAAATAAAATATCCCTTATTACTATTAGGTTCTTAGGATTCGTTTGCTTGAGAGATCGAACAATGAGTGTATCAATTATAGGATAAGTAATGGGTTGGTACTTGGTAGAATACAGCTATGGTTTGAGACACAAATTATTGACGAAATGGCAACTAGAACTAGGGTGTGAAAAAAGGTTGTAATAACAGGTGCATGTAATGTTAGGCCTGTTTTAACAAATTTACGTGAATTGAAGCCACAGTTTTTTTTTTTTTTTTTAATCATTTAACACACCAAGGAAATGACACAAATTTCAAGGTAATGTTATTTATACACTCAAATTTATATACTTTTCCCTTACTCTTTTTTCTTTTTGAAAAAAAAAAAAAAAAAACTCAAACTACTCTTACCTCCTTTTTTTTTATCTTTTTTTTCGAAAAATCATAAATGTAAAAAAAAGTGCATATATTATAGGTGTAGATGTATCATCATTTAAAACTTTATTTCATTGGTACACAGAATAATCCATATCAACCAAATTTATTTCTCACTCCCTAATATAATAACACGACTTACCCTGGTTAATACTTGGGCTTTAGAGAGAGATATATATATATATATATATATATATATATATATATATATATATATATATATATATATATATATATATATATATATAGGGATAGGATCAACTTACACCGGTGTAAGAATAATAAATCTTACACCAAATCTTAACCGTTGATTTCCGTGCATCTAACGGTTGAGATTTATTGGGAATTAAAAATTAATTAATGAGTGACACCTAATAAATCTTAACCGCTAGATGCAGAAAATCAATGGTTAAGATTTGGTGTAAGACGTATTATTCTTACACCGGTGTAAGATGATCCTGCCCCATATATATATATATATATATCCTGAAATGGAATATGTAATATTTGAGATTGCAGTAAAGAATACTATATGTAATATTTATTTTCATCACAAGATTACCTAGTGCAACGCTGCATCCCAAATCAAAATTGGGACATGGCAGAAGGATCCATCAAAATATAATGATTTTGTCAAGTGCTGTTTCAAAAGTAGCTTTGGAAATATTAGGAATAGTTTTCTGGGCTTTACTTCTCTGATATAGTAGAAGATAAGTTATTTTAGAGGAGGGGACTGAACCTTTAGTCATCACTGTTCCCCCGCACTCCGGATTAGTCCCATAGCCGGCTCAAAGAGTCGAAGCTCGTGGGGATACCGGAGGGAGCCAACTCGTCTCAAAAAGATAATTAGGGTTGAGTAACTCCAAAAAAAGATAAGTTATCTTATGTTATGAGATAAATAAAATGAAGTCCATCAATTTATTTTTTTAAAAAAATATCATTTTATGTAAATATAATATGAGAAATGAATCTCATGTAACATGAAAGTAAAATTTCCCTTCCTGAAATCCAGTTAGAAAATTGGAAAAGTATATCCTATATGACCCTAACTTATGATCAGCTTTCATTGACACTTGTGATTCCCTTCATTGCACTGTTTTTGGTCAAAAAAACTCAAAACTTTTTGGTGGGCCTAAAAAATGCTTACAAAGTCCTAGAGAGGAGAACGGACAAGACAAACAGCACTTTCACTGCTGAATTTACCGCATAATCCCATGTACGTGATAAGAATGGAACTTGATTTTATATTTCTTGCTGATAAAGTAATTTATCAACCAAAAAGTAGCACAAAGTGATTTTCTTAATCTCAAACCTCTTAAAAGATGAAAAAGCAAAAGCTTGCCTTTTATAAAACGTTACTCTAATATCGAAGCAAGCCAAAGACCTTTTCTATGGTTTTTTGACTATAACTTTTGGTTTCTACATACTTAAAAATATAAGAAATTTATGTCAAGAAAAAAGAAAAAAATAATATACATTCCACACATTATAACAGAAATTAAATATTATTGAAAAAAAATCACATATATTCATGAAGCCAACATCCCGCCTTGATAAAACTTAATGAGTCGGAGTCCAATCAAATCATAACGCTTGAGTAGGTAGGAATAAGTTGAAAGAGTTACACCAATTATAGCTTTTGGTATAATAACAAGGGAATTAGTGTTTCTTATATTTCCTGTACACTTAAAAATGTGTGAAACTTATATTTTCTTTTTCTTATCTTCATATGACTCCCACATGAATCTCACATATTTTTATATGTGTATAAAAAATAAAATTATCTCTTACAAGAGAAGAAATATTAATCCCAATAATAAGGGCTCCATCAACACTAATTAGTATCAAAACCGATATGACGGGTTGAATTTTCCGAAATGACGATTTGTGGAGAGTAAGAGTGGAAAACAAACTCATAAACAACTAGGATAATTATTTGTCCTATATATGTAAATATATTAATACAACATGTGACATCACTTTTCTAAGTCTAGCAAAATTCATATTGTTGATATAATAATAATATAACTTACTTAACATACATTGGGTCCAAATCCCACAAAACCATTAGCTCCATCAATTGAAATCTGGATCCCTTCTTGCTGAATGTTCCCTATTATGGAAAGCCCAGAATTAGAATCAGCAAATGCAAAACAAAAAGTTCCCACATCATCTGCTGGAATCAAATAGTTTCTCGCGGGGAGGGTCAATATTTGCCCACCCGAAAAATAAAACGACACGGTCGGAACCCGAACCGAAACAAACCCGTTTAAATCATAGCAAGTGTCGAAAATGGATACTCCGGATTCAAGGCGGGGCAGGTTTGTTGTCTGAGCGATAAAAGCATCACGGAACGCGACATAAGCCACCGTGGGAAACCGCGTAACGGCAGTTCCGGTGTCCATGACAACCCCTCCGTCACCGGAATCAGTTACCCGAAAAACATCTTCGGATATATTGACCCGCAAGCCTCCGACTCCAAGACCCGCAAGCCCGACATAATAAAAGCTGGGGAAAAGTGGGTTATGAATGAGAGGGACCCATATAGCACCAACGGGCATTGCTTGGCGTCCGAATTGGATTGACCCGGATGAAGAAACGGTGCCCCGAGTGATTAAACAGTAACCAAACGCACCACCAGTTTGGTCACCTAATTGGCCCACAAATGACATGGGCCCATTTCCAAGGCCCAAAAGCCCAGCTGCTCCAACAAACATTCCCTGATTCGAATGACCGCACCCGATCGCGGTCTTTCGGATCAGGGTTGGCCCGAACGTGAGTGTTTCGAATGCGAGTGTCCCTTCGGTGTATGAGCCGTCGCCGTAAGAAACCTCGTAGCGACACCTTCCTTGGTGGCACGCGGCGTTGTTGTCGAGTTGGTTGCAGACGGTGGAGGAGCAGGAAACTCCGGCGAATGAAGCGGATTGGGTCGGGTTAAAAATCGGGTCGGATTGGTTGTAACATTGATTGCAAGGTTGGCACTGAACCCAGAGAATGTCACTGCCTGAGTCAATAACCATGTATTGATAAGTTGGAGGGGTGCCAACACCTATTCTAACGAAGTATTCTCCACTTCCTTGATCCGTACCCGATACTATACCCGACCCGAAAGCATCTTGTGGGTGGTAGTTGTTGTTGTTAATGTTGTTGTTGAGGCGGTGAAGGATGGAGGATACCCTTTTAATGTCTCGTTTGATTCGTGCGTTGAAACGGGTTTTGTGGTCGTTGGGAACTGTGGTGGTGGTGATCTTGTCTCTGTGAATGAGGTGAAGTTTCCATTTTGGTTCTTCATCTTGTTGTTGTTGGTGTGGTTGTTTGGGGATTTGAGAAGGGTTGAGTTTGGTGGATGAGAGTGTTTCGTAGACGTTGAATTGGTGGAAATGAGAAGGTGAAGTTGATGTGGTTAGAAGTGGAAGGATCAACAACAGCAGTGGCACTATGGCCATGGTTGTTGATGAGTTAGAGAGGATGTAAGGGGGTGAAGTGAATGTATTGATTTTATTTTTTCCTTATTATTTATTATTATTTGGATGAATGTGTAGAGGTGAAAAGGTTCATCTTGCGAGGAGAGAGAAAGAGGAGAGGGCTGTGATTTTAAATAATTGAATCTTGGAATCATTTGTTAGTCAAAATTGGCTTTATGACCTTGCTAGAAAACCTTGGATCAAGTACATCTATATCAAAAAGAAAAAAAAAAATTAGGACTTGAAAAAAATTATAAATGAAAGTATAGATTAAAATGAAAAAAAAAATTATTTTAGTAAAAGTCATTTATATGTGATTTGTGTAAAAATCAAAATGCACATATCACATATCGTGCTTGATAAGATAGATATGGGGACGTGAATGACTTGAATTTGAACATGCATTATTACGATGCACAACTTGCATTGTGTTGACTTTTATACAAATCATGCATATTTGACTTAAATGCTTATATATATATATATATATATATATTTTATTCGTATTAAATTAATAAATAATTTGTTAAAAAAATTAAACCATATTTTTGCATTGTATCGGTCAGAAAAGACCAGAAAATCGATCCCCTTGTATTGTGTTCATATGAAAGATTTTAATTATTAATTTACATATTAAGGTTCACATCAATATGGTCACAATTTGAATAAAAGAATTCGAGTAAAATAAGAAAATAAGAAATTAATTTTTAACTGTTAATATATGAATAAATAATTGAAATCTTATGCATGATATTATGATGTTAAAACAATCCAATCCATTCCTTTATTAATATATCTCATTCTAATCGATTAATGTATGTTAGTTTGAGGTAGTCGACGACTTGTGCTTGTGGTGAAGTGCAGCACAATTGAATTAGACTGATCTCGTAAATAGTGCTGCTTGCTAGATAAAGTGTATCTGTCTGTCACCAATAATTCATTTTTACTTTTGAGGCATCTTCCTCGCTAAGTCAGAATTACTGTTCTATAACTATTATTCAATAATTCTTTATTCAATAATTTTATTTTAATTTTACTATTAAATTAAAAATTATATCATATAAATCATATTTATAAATTATTTAAAAAAATTAAATTACTTAGTCTTTTTATTTATATATTTAATTTAAAATAATATATATTTTTAAAAAATATTAAAATAAAATTTTTATTATATTAATATTGAAAAATATTATTATTTACTTTTTCCAAGATTTCACATAAATAATTAAGATAATAAATTATTACACTTTAACAGTTGGATAAATAACAAACACATTTTATAAGAATATTATGTCTTATTTACACGAGTGAAAATGATATTTAACATAATCATGTAATATGAAAAGATTATACTCATACATGAGTAAATCAATAGTGACGAGAAAAAAAAATTAAGATATAAAATAATAAAATCATCACCACTAATTTACTCATAAATAATCTCTCATATAACATGATTAAATAAGAAATGATCTATTTTCCTTATTTACACTGTGTAAATAATTTGCTACTTTTTATTTTTTTGTCTTTTACTTAATTGGTCTAATACTTGAACCAGTTTAGTTCGGATTATCCAGCCAGAGACCGGTCGGAGAGCAGGTTATCATTACACTTTTATTTAAACAAAAACAAATTAAATGTTCTGTCTTTCATTGAATCAATGTAATATACATTTTCGTCTAATTTTTGCATGCTTTACAGAAAAGAAGCCCTCACCCGGCACCCATTTGATTATGTCTCTATTCAATTTCTCAGCAATAGGAACAAAAAGCATAACTAAGAATACCTTATTGGGTTTCAACAAAGGGTTTTATAAGAGTTATGTTGTAAAAAAAAATGATTGTGTTATATTATAGAGATTCGTTTTACGTGTCAGAGGATTTTTTTTTTTTTGATTTCAAAAATTACGGGTCCCATAAAATGTTATGTGTGTAGAAAAATTGTTGTGGTCATGTTAAATGATAGATGCAAAACTCTTCAACAAATAAAGAAAGTGTGATTTCACACTTTGTCTTGATTGTATTTAGTTTTGCTTGCATGGTCAAAGTAAATTTCCTTGTCAGATCTGAAAAGATATTAGGGTCCAACAAAGATACTACCATGTCTTATGTGTTATATAATACAATATTATTCAATCTCTTGCAAAAGCGAAAAAGGCTATATCAATAAATAACCCTATAATATGCGGCAATAAAAGCCTTATAAGTGGAATTTATAAAAATATATATTCTGATGCAAATTATCTGTATCTATTAAATTAAGTTGATGTAATGTACACTACATGTCTAATTGCATGAAGAGTACAAGAATGTGAAACTATGCCTATGTTCGGTGGGGATTTTTTGGGTACTTTCGGTGGAGAGATGTTTTTAATAGGAATGAGTTGTTGTGGAATACATGTTAAAGTTGTCCATCAATGATTGAAAAAGCAAAACAAAAAGCGGATTTCCGCATTCATTTGTTGGACACTTTATGGTCTATGTCTCTATGATGCCCTCGTGCAAAAACATCACTGTTCTTTTCCCTTGTTTTTGTTTCTTTGGTTGTGACCCCCCTCCCCCCTCCCCTCTCTCTTTCTATACTATTACTAAGAAGAATTTGGGAACACCTTTTGACTAGGATATGCTATTCACTTTACGGGTTTGCCTCTTTTCTAAAATAACTAATGGATTTGATTTTCCTTATGTTGCATGAGATAATTTATCTCATATAACATATAAAAGTAGATAGAACTCACTTTGAAGAAGAGACAAAAAAGAAAAAGAAAGGTCTCATTCACTTTTTTATGTGTTGCATGAGACAAACTATCTCATGTAACATAATAAACACATTTCCCATAACTAATATGATAAAAGAAATCTTAGTTGGTGTCAGAATAAGTAATATATATATATATATATATATATATATGAGACATGTTATATTCACAAACTTTTTTATTTTATAAATTCTTACAAACTACACTATCTTCTTCCGGGAGAACATTAGAAAATAGTGTAATTTATAAAAATTTGTAAACGGATCCTCCCATATATATATATATATATATATATATATATATATATATATATATATATATACTACACTATCTTCTTCCGGGAGAACACTGGTTTCACTATGTTCTCCCGGGAGAAAATAGTGTAATTTGTAAAAATTTGTAAACGGATCCTCCCATATATATATATATATATATATATATATATATATATATATGGGCTTATCGTTTCTCAAGCTGCTTGAGATAACGTTATCTCCGGCCACTAAATCATAATCGTACAAAGATGGATCAATGGTGATAAAGAAAGAGAGAGAAAAAAGGAATTATAACCATTCAAAGTTGAATCAATTAATATAAGGGAATAAATAAACAAAACGACGTAGTTTTGGAGTTGCCGGAGATAAACTTGTGTAAGTTGCCGGAGAAATGTTTTTCCCTATATATATATATATACATGGGTTCGATTTTTCTACAGTCAATGTAGATAACTTATCTACAATGAGTCCAAAACGACGTTGTTTTGAGAAGTAAATTAAGGTATTTTTGTAATTATAATTTATTTCAGGGTTATAATAGTATTTTTCATTGTAATTTTTTAATTTTTTAACCTAAAACGACGTCGTTTTGAGAGCGAATGTAGATAACTTATCTTCATTCACTTTAGAAACATTAAAGCTTATATATATATATATATATATATATATATATATATATATATATATATATATGTATTATTAATCTCATGTTAAGGGAGACAAGTTGTCTCATGTCATTGAGACAAATATGTTGGCCCCACTGTTTGTTAAAAAATAAAAATAAATTCAAGGGACCCACCTTTTTCTTTGTGTAAGAGAGAAAAATTGTCTCCTTTAACATAAGAAAATATTTTCCATATATATATATATATATATATATTTATGTATATATATATATATATATAAGGAAGTTTATACTTACAACCTTTTTTTTACAATCTTTTACAACCATATCTTAACACCGTTGATTTCCGTCAATCAACAGTTATTATTTTTGCAAATCAAATTCATTAATTAATTATTAACTCACAATAAATGATCGTCAATCAACGATATTAAGATATATTGTAAGAGGTTGTAAAAAAAAGGTTGAAGTATAAACTTCCTCTCTCTATATATATATATATATATATATATTATTTGAAATCGATTTAGACTCTTTCTTTTTCAAGTTAGAAATTAGTTTTAAATTAAAGTTAAAAAAAAGAGTTTAATAAAAAAAACTAAAAACTGTTTAGTGATTACATAAATTTTTTATACTAAAGGTTAGTCAAAAGCACACATTCAAAAAAAGTCTCTCTCTCTACCATCATCTAAAAGTGTAAAATATATTCATTTTACAAGTAACAAAATTCAAACTTGAATTCACTCGTTTGAAGATCAGACGACTTACTATTAGACCACTTTTATTTGCTGGACATAATGTAAATAATTTAATATTTATTATTTTAAAATCCAATTAAACCCGATTGAACCAATAACCTAGTATCTCAACTAAGTAAATGCTCGGGCCAAATTTTAAAACACCGTCTCTTATCACGAATAATAGATAATAGGAAATATATCTTGTTCTAAAAAAAACTTTAAAAATTGTCCTAAAACAAAGTGGTGTCTCTCTCGTACACACACAACACAAAGTAGCTGGAATAAAATAGGTTCTATAAGTAAAGCGAAGCTTCAAGAGCGGAAGAGTTTGAGTTTTGTTGAGAATATTATTAAATATATCGATTTTATAATGATACCCTTCCAAATGGGAATGCTAAATGGGCTTTGGAAAATTTAAAAGTAAAGAGTCTTGTTATGTGAGTTATTAGCAAAAGTGCAAACTCTTTTATTGTAGCCTTTTTACGAAGTTCATGCTGATTTTTTTCGAAGTTATTTACCATCCGTGCGGGAGTGCATGCATTTTACTATGAACAAAACTCTCTCTTCCTAAGCTTCAAAAACCAAAAGAAAAATAAAAGGCATGTTTAAATACTGTTTTTAAAAGTAGTTTTTTGGTTTCTGAAAAAAAAAAAGATTCATTTGATAAGATCTGTTTTATAAAATAAAATTAAAAAATGATAACTATTTTTTGTTTTTAAAATCAAATATAGAGAATATTTCTGAATTGTTTTCGTTTTGTATTTTGACTTTTAATTTTCAAAAAAAATAATAATACAAAAAACACTTATTTCCATAACTATTTTATAAAATAATTTTAAGAATAAAAAAGTCAGAATGCAATCAATCAGACACTAGATTCCCTGCTTCAAGATATAATTTTCTCACAGCTATTATCACTTTGTGCTTCAATACTTAACCTTGAGTAGTTATATTTTTTATTTTTATTTTACTAATCAGTATTTCCTTTCACAACACATAATGAGTTGGAACTTGGAAGCTAAGCAGACTGCATTTTATGAGGGGCAAAGGCTCCCTAAAAACGTCACTTGTAAAAAGTTGCATAAACTTGGTCTTGCGAATAATCTAAAGATAAAAAAAATTTGTTTTCACCTATAAGCATTGTTTAAGTTGTAAGAAGCTTCTTTTCCTTGATTAGATATATTGAGGGTATACATGACAATTATTCTGTTCCCTGACATTGTTTTTAAAAATAAATACTTCTTTTTTATTTCTGTGCCTTAAAACAGTCTTTGAGAAAAAAAAATGTATTTAATAACATGTTATATTTTTATTTTGAGAATAAGAATTGTGTTTAATAACACAACAAATAATAGAATAAAAAATCTCTCCTTTTAAGCATAATTTTTTTTCGGATCATAACTTTCCTTTTCATATGGTGTGGTGATGGTGGTTGTGGCGTGGTGGTGGGGGAGGCAGCGACGGCGGTGTAGTGATGGTAGTGGTGGCGGTGGCTTGGTGGTGGTGACGACAACGACAGTAGTGGTGGTGTGGTGGTAATGGTAACGATGGTGGTGGTGGTGCAGTGGCGGTGACATGGTGGTAGTAGAGGTGGTGGTGGTGGTGATGACATAGTGGTGGAAGTGACAACAATGGCTGCAGCGATGGTAACAGTGGTTTGTGACGGTTGTGGTCATGGCGATGTGGTTGATGGTCCTAAAAGATTAAGACCTATTGATTGTTTGAATGCTCCTTAATTCCAATTGTTTGCTGTAAAGTGATCACTTTATTCCCAAGAGCAATTTCTCGATAAATTGTGCTGGAGCAATCCTTAAGTGCAGGATTAGAGACCTACTAAGAGCAAGTTAACTTGATCAATTTTTCATGAGCTTAATGGGTTAATTTGCTCTTTGAAGGAAATCTAAGGCCCAACCAAAAGAAGACCCAAGTCAGCAATGGAGGAAACTTGGAAGGAAAGGAAGCAGAAAAAGACAAAAGAGACATAAAAGCAAACAACAGTGCTTGGAGCAGAAAAGTAACCAACCACTTTTTATTATATATATTGACTTGGTAAATATGTTTTAAAGTTATAAAACATGTCAATGAGCTTTTCCATAGGTTTTTCAAAAAAATTTCAAGTATTTAAAGGTCATGGATTATGCAATTTGAAAAACACATTTATTTTGAAAAAAACTTTGAGCTTATGCACTACAATTTACCATATAGCCTTACACATGAGTCTAAGTCCTAGAGATATAATTCTAAATAAGATTTTGGACTTAACTTCATGTCTTGGATCTTTACTCGAACTTGATGTTTGGACTTGTTAGATAAGATAATGCATGACACTTTGTTGGTTTTGATCATTTTTTACCATGGTTGTGATATTGAGCTTCTCTTAGATGTTATCCATGGTTAATTGCCTTTGATCTTCAATGTTTATCCTTGTTCTTGCCACTTTGATGACTCATCATTCTTCTTGTATGACTTTATCATATATCTTTAATCTTCACATAGGCATTAAGCTTTTTGTTCTTGATCAAGGTTGTTCTCTTTTTGTTGTTGTCGTTACTTTGTTATCATCAGAACGTATATTGTAAAAAATGTCTTAAGGAACCGAACCGAACCATTTTTGAACCGAACTGAACAGTTTAAATCAATCCAGTTCGATTTTTCAAAAAATTCAGTTCAATTTGATCATGCACACCCCTACTTGTGAGTAGAGTTGAAAGTCGGCTGGGCTGGGCTAAACTTTGCCATGAAAAGCCTAAGCCTACACAATTTTTTTTAATTTGGCCTGTCCCAAGCCTAGTACGAGTCTAGCTGTTAGCCTGGCTTGACCCGTTTATAAAAAATAAATGGCTTGGCCTAGCCCATTAGCCTGTTAATTTTTAACTTCTAAGCAGAACCATGAACCAACTTTACAAAATACTTAAATTCTGTTGCTAAACCAAAAATCATAATATCAACATCCAAACAGAATCATTAGTCACAAAAAAACTCATGCAATCTGCATTTAAGTCACTTTCAAAAGCAAAATGCTCAAACTAAATAACATATATTTCATCATATCAACAAACAAATCCATACTATGTAAGTTAAAATAACTACATGAATCCAACAAACACATCATGATACTTGTAGTAAGTAAAACATCTCCCAAAAATCTTTTAATATATTCATATACAGAATCTAACATGCTGAGATGTTGATTCCTCCTACATAAGAAATAAAGTCAGATTTCTATTAAAATATAATTGAATATAATTAAATTATAAATAATTATAATTGATTAAATTTATATCTTTCATTTTTTCTTCAAGGCTGATGGTCCTCAAAAGTTGAGGCCCATTAAGTGTAAATTGTTCTACAAAACCCATGTTTGGTTATAAATCACTCCCCTCAACCTTCTTCTTTCCATATAGAGCAACTGTTTTGAATAGTGGACCAGAGCAATACCGAAAGTGGGAATTAAGGTAGACTTGGAACAAATTTAACATTATCTTTTTCATATGACTATCGGGTTAGTTTGCTTTGTTCAGGACACCTCAGGCCTATAAGAAGGAACCACAAAATGAAGAGAGAAGAAGGAGGGTTGCGCAAAAAGGAAAAAAAACTGCTGTAGTACAACAGCAGTCAAAGGAAGCAATGGGAAGCCGCCACGTCAGCCACAGCAGAGAAGGTGGAGGTGCTACCTCTGCTACAGTACGGAAGCAAGAAAGCTGAGCAATCAAAAGCAGCCACGTCAGCTGCAGCAGAAGGAGTGGAGGTGCCTCCCTGAATCCGATACTCCTACTCACAAAGGGAGCCAAAAGCAAGGGGGACCACTTCCATTTAAGGCCAAGCTGGCAAGAAGCAAAGCTACCATTGGAGAGGATTTAGACAAAGCACGACCCTTGATGAAAGGAACAATGGAGATCAAATGAAGAACCCTATAAAAGGAACAAGCAATCCTCATAAAGGGCATCATCAGCACCCATCCTAGGACTCGTTATCTTTTTGTTTTCTTTTTGTAAAAATGCTCACTAGGAGCTAACTTCCTCTAAGTAGGTGAGGGTTCCATAGAAGTAATCCCTTTTGTCTTAGGATAGCTTTGTAAGGAACACATATTTTATAAATGAATTTTGAGTTGCTCTTTGGTTTAATTTATTGATTTGTGAAACCCTTTGGGCTGGCAACCTCATCCCGGGACCACTCGGTTGATGAAACACTGACAAAGGCGTGTGGAGCATTCTCAAAATCCTGTGGTAGTTTAACCTGAAGAAAGGAGGGAGAAACACCTGGAATGAGGAGCACTGCCATGTGAATCCATGCTCTTTTGAGAAGGCAGCATGGTTTCCTTGCATTTAACTCCAAGTACTATGGAGTAACGTGGAGAGTAAGGCCTTACCCTCTGCTTACCTATAGCAAAACAAGGGAAGGAGCAAAATCCACTTGTAAAATATGCTACCAAGCAGGGTTAACCAAAGGGATGAAAACATGGAACCCGTAACACCTACTTGATCTTTTTTTCTGAAATTAATCTTAACTCAACTTCTATCACAACCTTTTCCTCACGATAACTGAACTGTGTTTTACCAGCTGATGCTCTTACTTTCATTTCGTTGACTGCTCTTAAAGTTACTTCAATTGATGCCTTTTTATTCGATGACTGTGCTAAGTCATTCACTGCTCTCATCTGGTTCAGAATGGTTAACATTGTTTAACTAGCTGCCCAGAGATTGCTCTTTGTGAAGCTTAGCTGAGAATAGTAATTTCTTTTATTGCTCCATTTTACAAATTAAGTTTCCTTTAGCGCTTCTTACTTCACAACTGCTCCCTGAGGACGATAAATCTGGGGCTACAATACCCTATATTGCTTGACACGTACGCTTGCGTATAGTTGAAGAGGGTTGCTCTTAGTCAGAGTAGATTGCTCCTGTTGGCAATCCTGATTACTACTCTACACTCTTGCTCTCTGAAAAAATATTCCCGAGCAGCTCTCGGTTCGACCAAGCAAAGGCATATTTATTATATTTTATTTTATTTAAAATAAATAGTACAATATAGGTCGGCCTGTAGGCTTATAAGTCAGACCTTGTGAAAGTGAACCTACAACCTTTTTATTAAACAAGCTTTTTCAAGGACCAAGTCCGGCCTACTTTACGAAATATACTAAGTCAGATCTGGCCTGACGTAGGCCCCCGTAGGTCGGGCCGGTCCAATTTCACACCTACTTGTGAGGACCTTCTAAACTTGTGATGCTTTGGATCCTTTTGCTGGGAACCATTTAGTTTGTTTTCATAAGGGGTGGCAATTTATGACACGACCCGCGAACCCGACACGAAAATTTCTTGTATGGGTCAACCCGTTTAGTAAATGGGTCGTGTTAGGGTTGGAAAAAAGTGACACGAAAAAAATCGTGTCGGGTCACGGGTCAACCCGTGAACCCACTTTGACCCGTAAAAAATCTGGTTCAATTTAAAGTTATTATACTAATTATTCCGTGGTATAAAAGGAAAAAAAAACGCCTTAGCCCTTAGGGGGCGTTTGGTTTAGGAATTTTTTTTGGAATAGTAGGGAAATGAGATAGATAGAGAAATGATTGGAAAGATAGATAAAGTGAGATAGGTAGAAAAATGTAAAAAAAAGTTGTTTGGTGGGGAAAAACTTTACTGGGAAAATTAGGTAACTTTATGAAATCAACAGTGCATTAAAAGCCAGATAACCGGTTTTCTGAAAAATCCCACCTTCAAATTGGGTTTCTAAACAGTGCGGATATCTATGTTTCTCATAAATCCAGACAAATTGGATAGATGGGTTTTTGGTGAAAAACGTTGAAACAAACATGGTATTTCTAAGAAAGATAGATATCCGTTAAAAAGCTCCCAACCAAACACCACCTTAGGGTTTCCATTTAACAACGCAACTCTCTGCCCCGTCTCTTTGCTCTCGCCTCCAGTGCAGCGTTTAAAGTCTTGTTGTTCGAACAAGGAATCAAACGAATCTGGTATGCATTTGTCGCGGGTTTGAGCTTGAATTTGAGTCTTCTTGTTTATTACAGTGTTTAAAGTATTTTTTTTAACACTTTGCATTGCAATTTGAGTTTGAAATGTTGAATCAAAATCGGTATACCCCTTCTACACACCTTCTTCTTCTAGTTTGCATACACGTTTTCAACCATCTATTGAGCTTGAAATGTTGAACACTTTACAGGTACCTTTTTCCAGTCGCGGGTTTCTAAGGAACAACCCTGTTGAGCTTCTGTTGGTTTGCGTTGAAACCCCTTCTTCTTCTTCTTCTTCTTCTTTTTCGTATGAAAAAATAGTTGCTGGTATGTTTATATGTCTGTTTATCTAATAATATGCTATGGTGTGGTGTGGGGTTTGACAACAGTAAGAAAATTGACTTGGGTGATTGTTTTATTCACTTGATTGTTTTTATTTTATTTTTTTGCTAAAGCTGGTTTCTGAAATTGGGGGACTAGTTATTGCAAGTCAAGTTTTTTGGGACCCTGAGAGTTTTGTTAATGTTTTCTATCACACTCTAAGAGGAAGAAGATATAGTAGGTTCTGGTTATTTATTTCAGTTGTCTTGGCATACTAAACATGAACTTGTAGTTGATCTGGTTGAGGATTCAATTACTTTTCCAAATTATGTGTGACAAGCCTGCTATCAAGGCAAAAGACATTTTAAAATTTGAAGAAGTGGGGTGGAACATAGGGCTACTAAAAATGGAAGATAGTAGCTATATTAAAGATAGGCAGCCATAGGTCTTTCTTTAGACCCCTCTAAACTCATGCTAAGCGAGGGAATGAATCTTCTCCTATTAATTTGTGTATTATCTCGCATCATATATATTTCCAAATCTGCATAAGCCCCATTTATTTAATCTAAATTTACATGTGAGATTTTAATGGGACATGATCAATTATACTCATATATAATAACTTTAATTTATTATTCATATGAGCAGTTAGATATAAGTGGAGATTGAATTTAAATTTTTTTATTCTTATATAAATGTAATATATGTACTATATGTAATATATGTAAATTCTGAATTTTGCTTTCTCATTTATAGAATAGATATTCTAACTTCTCCTTTTTACATGTAGATGGACTTTGAATCACAAAACAGCATTGAAATGATGGATCACGAGGTTGATGTTCAAGATGCAAATGTTGAGGGTGATAATACAGCTGGGTCAGCGTCTGCAAAGGTGCCAACAAAGAAACCGAGAAAGTTAGTATCCAAGGTTTGGCAACACTTCGAGCGCATTCCAGTAAATAAGGATGGATGTAAAATTCAAGCCAAATATAAGTATTGTGATCAATTATACATGGCTGATAGTAAATATGGCACTGGTAATTTAAAGCGACATTTGGATGGATGTGTGAGAAGAGATACAAGGGATGCTGGGCAGATGATGCTTTCAAATCAAAATAGCTCCTTAAGTTTAGAGCCTAAATTTGACCATGAGAAATTTAGGGAGTTATTGATAGCTGCCATTATTATGCATGATTTGCCATTTCAATTTACTGAATGGCAAGGCATTAGAGCTCTTCTTCTATATTTGCGTGCGGATTTGAATATTATAACTAGAAACACAGTGAAGGCTGATTGTGTTAAGTTGCATAAAAGGGAGAAAGATAGATGCTTGAATATGTTAAAGGAGAATACCAGTAGAGCTAGTTTAACATCTGATTTATGGACTTCTTTAAACACTGATGGATTTATATGTTTGACTGCACATTTTGTTGACAAGAGTTGGCATCTGCATAAAAGAGTTCTAAATTTTGGGTTTATCCCACCTCCACATACTGGAATCTCATTGGTTGAAAAAATTCACACCTTTTTGAAGGATTGGGGGTTAGATGGGAATTTTTTTTCAATTACATTGGATAATGCTTCTGCAAATGATGTTTGTGTTCAATTTTTGAGAGATCAACTGTCGATAGGAGGTGGACTTTTATGCAATGGTGAGTTTTTTCATGTGAGATGTTGTGCTCACATATTAAATTTGATAGTTCAAGAAGGATTGAAAGAGGTTGATTATCTATTGTGAAAGTTAGGGAAAGTGTTAAGTATCTGAAGGGGTCACAAGCAAGGAAACAAAAGTTTTTGCAGTGTGGTGCTCAAAGTTCTCTTGCATCTAGAAGAGGTTTCAGGCAAGATGTTCCATCAAGATGGAATTCTACTTTTCTCATGCTTGATAGTGCACTCTTCTATAAACGTGCCTTCATGCACCTTGAGTTAAGTGATTCTAACTACAAATATTGTCCATCTAGAGATGAATGGGACAGGATAGAAAAGATCAATAAGTTCTTGCATGCATTTTATGATATTACTCGCGTCTTCTCTAAAACAAAGCATCCAACTGCAAATCTTTACTTTCCTTATGTTTTTACTGCACATCTGACATTACAAAAAGGATTGAAAAGTGATGATGCTTATATTGTGAATATGGCTGAAAAGATGTTCACTAAATTTGACAAATATTGGTCTGAATTTAGTATGATTTTAGCCATAGCTGTCATTTTGGATCCTAGATATAAGATGAGTTTTGTTGAATGGTGCTACAATAAGTTGTATGGTGATGATGGGGTGAACGAATCAACAAAGGTGAAAGACAAATTGGTTTCCTTGTTTAATGAGTATGCAAATGATGGAATCAGAAACTATTCATCTATTTCTTCAACAAGGAGGGCTGGAGATGGTGGGAGTGAGACAATTGATGAAACCTCAATTTCTGCTACATCTAGAGATGTTTTGAGTGTTAGTTAACATAATTATTTGTCTTGTAATTGTTTATATTCTTTTGTATATTTATTGATTTTATTTATTTTATAATATTGTTAGGAATTTGATACTTTTCATGAAGTGATTGTGCCACGAAAGACTCAACTTGAATTATATTTAGAGGATCCAAGGATTGACAGAAGAAATATTAGCTTGGATGTGTTATCATATTGGAAGGCTAATCAATTTAGGTATCCAGAAGTTGCTGCAATGGCAAGAGATATTTTTGGGATACCTATTTCTAGTGTTGCTTCGGAAAGTGCTTTTAGTGTTGGAGGAAGAGTACTTGATCAATACCAAAGTTCACTCAAACCTGACATAGTTGAAGCATTGATTTGCACTAGAAATTGGTTATATGGAGAGCAAGGTAATATACATTATCAATCACTTATTCATTAACTGTTTATTTTAAGGATTTTAGTTAACTCATTTGATTTTTATTTTTATAGAGCAATTAGCAATAGCTTTGGAAGAATTGACAAAAGATATCATGGACATGAATCTACATTCAATAGTTGATCATGGCGCTCAAAATAGTTACTCAGTTGCTTGATGACTTTTATATTTCAAATTTTTAATCAGTTAAACGATCATGAATTTGTGATCTTAATTTGTATTTTGGTGGAAGAAGTTGCTGTAAGAATCAGACATTTGTTGTAGGTTGCATTTAATTATGTTTTGATGTTGGATTGATGGAGTTCAATGTAGTAAGTTATTTTGATTTGAATTAGATTAAACACTTTTAATATGATTTGAATTAATATCACTTTCTGTTTACTCGTGTCGGGTCGGGTCGTGTCGTGCCGTGTAAATAAAGGTTGCCCTCAAATTTGGGTTGTATCGTGTCAACCCGTTTATAAATGGATCGTGTACGGGTTGAGTTTTATAACACGATTTGTTAATCGTGTCGTATTCAGGTTGAGTCTATTCGTGTTCGTGTCAGACACAGGTCGACCCGAACCCGACCCATGAACACGAATTGCCACCCCTAGTTTTCATTTCCCATTCTAGTTTCTTTTTTCTTTGGGGCTACACCCATCTATTGTACCAAAAAAAAATAAAATAAAAAATCAAAGTTAAACCAAGTGGATCAACCTCGTAAGTGTTATGGACTCACATAATGAGTCTCACAAGATGTCACAGATGAGAGTCCAAATCCATCGTAATTCAAGATATAAATTAGAAATAATAGACCTTATTCAATTGAGAGTTTGAATTCTATTTAAAGTCTGTCACCTTCATATAAACCCTCCCCTCGCAATAATGGATAAAACATCTTCATGTAAATCCCAATTCCAAATGCAACGATTTCTGTATGTAAAACGTCTATAAAAGACATCTTTATTATATCAAGAGTAAACACCCTTTTTAGTCCCTGGCAATATCTACGAAGTCCTTTTCAGTCCCTGGCAATAAAAAAAGACCAAATTGGTCCCCGAAAGTACAAGAAAAGGGCCAGTCTACATATTTGGGAGTTGACATAAGGACTAGCATGACCCATTTTTTTGTAATTTCAGGGACCAATTTGGTCCTTTTTTATTGCCAGGGACTAAAAAGGACTTCGTAGATATTGACAGGGACTGAAAAGGGTGTTTACTCTTATATCAATTAAACAACCCAAGTTTCAAACCAATCTCATCAATATGAAAAATGATGTCCATAGAAGTCTGCCCGAATTAATTTCGAAGTCCTGAAGAAATATCATCGTTCAATATATAAAATCCATCACAATCTTGGGTTTAAAAATTCCTTTGAAACCAAAGTGTAGCTACGCATGACATTTTTAGGGAAGATAAAATAAAATAACATGGAACCCTCACCAAACATGAGTCGAAATAAAAATAAAAATCCATGACTACTTGCAAAAGACAAAACAGAGCAAAAAAAAGGAGAGCACCACACCCACGACCTAGCAATGCAAGTAAACCAGTGTCAAGTTCAAGTTCTAAGAAACTTAATAGTACACTACGACTGTGACGATTGTAAATATTGCTCTTTAAGCCTTAACATGCATCAAGCTTTCCTTTTTAAGCATTAAACTCATGATCAAAGGTTGGTACACATACCCCAGCTCAAAACAGAAGAAGAGGTTGCTCTTTGGAGCTCACAATCAGCCCCTCAAGACTGACACAACAAGGTGCACGAAAATGGATCAACAAGCTTGGACCTTTCAACACAAAGGAAACTTCTTGGACCTCACAATTCCAAAACAAAGGCTCCCACAAACAACCAACCCAAGTCAGCCTCAAAACCTCACACACAGCAGCTCTCTCAACTCAGAAAAGACCAGCAATGGAGTCCCAAAGCTAGCTCTCACCCTCACCAAGTGTCTCCCAAGTGAAAGTGTGAAGAAAATCAAGAAAGGAAGTGTCTTGGACTCAAAATGGAGAAGAAATCCCAAGGAGCAGCCAAGCTGATCAGCCACCCTCACACACTCACGTAGAGAAAGTAATATGGCCTAGGGTTTAGTGCCCACTAAGGCTTATATAGTGGTTTAACAATTAAACATACAATATTAACTTCAATTGCTACGCTTAGCATTTTAATCCCAAACTTTGAAATCTGAAACTACACATTTTTCCAAGAATTAACATATTTTTCTTATAATTTTCTGAGCACCTTTCCAGTACGCGCTTTTCCAAGCCAGTACCGGTTTCTAGCACCAGTTCTCATTATTTGGACTTGAAACTCGTTTTACAAGTCCTACACATAATTCTAGTAATTATCATGCACTTACTTTAATTTTCCGGGACACTTTTTCGGTACTCATTTATACCGACTAGCAGAACTGATATCTGCACTTTTCTTCCGAAAAGCGACTTTCAGCATTATTACTCACTTACTATAATTATTAAAACCTCATAATAATTATTAGGGTCAATTATGGAATCATTTCCTAATTTTGCATAATTTATTAATTAAATTCCTTAATTAACGGTGCGGGTTCTTACAATAGTGCTGGCCGTGGCTTGGTGGTGGTGACGGCAATAACAGTAGTGGTGGTGGTAATGGTGACGATGGTGGTGGTGGTGGTGGTGTAGTGGCGGTGGCATGGTGATAGTAGAGTTGGTGGTGGTGTAGTGGCGGTGGCATAGTGATAGTAGAGTTGGTGGTGGTGGTAATGGCATGGTGGTGGTGGTGGTGGTGGTAACGACAATGGCTGCAATGATGGTAATAATGGTTTGTGACGGTTGTGGTCATGGCGGTGTGGTTGGTGGTCCTAAAAAATTAAGACCTATTGATTGTTTGAATGCTCCTTAATTTCAATTGTTTGTTGTAAAGTTATTGCTTTATTCCCAATAGCAATTTCTCGATAAATTGTGCTGGAGCAATCGTTAAGTGTAGGATTAGAGTAGTACTGAGAGCAATTTGACTTGATCAATTTTTCATGAGCTTAATGGGTTAATTTGCTTTTTGCAAGAAATCTAAGGCCCAACCAAAAGAAGATCCAAGTCAGCAATGGAGGAAATTTGCAAGGAAAGGAAGCAGAAAAAGACAAAAGAGACATAAAAGCAAGAAGCAGTGCTTGGAGCAGAAAAATAACCAACCACTTTTTATGATAGATATTAACTTTGTAAATATGTTTTGAAATAATAAAACATGTCAATGAGCTTTTCCATAGGGTTTTCAAATTTTTTTCAAGTATTTAAAGGTTATGGATTATGCAATTTGAAAAACACGTTTATTTTGAGAAAAACTTTGAGCTTATGCAATACAATCTACCATGTACCCTTACACACGAGTCTAAGTTCTAGAGATATAATTCTAAATAAGATTTTGGACTTAACTTCATGTCTTGTGTCTTGAATCTTTACTTGAACTTGATGTTTGGACTTATAAGACAATGCATGACACTTTGTTGGTTTTGATCATTTTTCACCATAGTTGTGATATTGAGCTTCTCTTAGATATTGTCCATGGTTAATTTTCTTTGATCTTCAATGTTTATCCTTGTTCTTGCCACTTTGATGACTCATCATTCTTCTTGTATGACTTTATCATATATCTTTAATCTTCACATAGGCATTATACTTTTTGTTCTTGATCAAGGTTATTCTCTTTTTGTTATTGTCACTTTGTTATCATCAGAACATACATTGTAAAAAATGTCCTAAGGAACTGAACCGAACAATTTTCGATCCAAACTAAACAGTTTAAATCAATTCAATTCGATTTTTAAAAAAATCCAGTTCAATTCGATCATGCACACCCCTACTTGTGAGGAGCTTATAAACTTGTGATGCTTTGGTTCCTTTTGCTGGGTTTTCAATTCAGTTCCCATATTGTGCTTTTAAAAAAATTCAGTTCACTACCTTATTATGTTTTCATTTCCCATTCTAGTTTCTTTTTTCTTTGGGGCTACACCCATCTATTGTACCAAAAAATAAAATAAAATAAAATAAAATAAATAAAATCAAAGTTAAACCAAGTGGATCAACCTCGTAAGTGTCATGGACTCACATAATGAGTCTCACAAGATGTAACAGATGAGAGTCCAAATCCATCGTAATTCAAAATATAAATTAGAAATAATAGACCTTATTCAATTGAGAGTTTGAATTCTATTTAAAGTCTGTCACCTTCATATAAACCCTCGCAATAATGGATAAAACATCTTCATGTAAATCCCAATTCCAAATGCAACGGTTTCTGTATGTAAAACGTCTATAAAAGACATCTTTATTATATCAATAAAACAACCCAAGTTTCAAACCAATCTCATCAATATGAAAAATGATGTCCATAGAAGTCTGCCCGAATTAATTTCAAAGTCCTGAAGAAATATCATCGTTCAATATATAAAATTCATCACAATGGCTAAAAATTCCTTTGAAACCAAAGTGTAGCTACGCATGACATTATTAGGGAAAATAAAATAAAATAACATGGAACCCTCACCATAACATGAGTCGAAATAAAAATAAAAATCCATGACTACTTGCAAAAGACAAAACAGAGAAAAAAAAAGGAGAGCACCACACCCACGACCTAGCAATGCAAGTAAACCAGTGTCAAGTTCAAGTTCTAAGAAACTTAATAGTACTACGACTGTAACGATTGTAAATATTGCATTTGTAGAAAGCAATAAGGAGCTTATCATCTTAGCAATATTTCAAAAACACTTTAATACTCCCCAATGGAAGGAATACGGAGCTCATCATCTAAGCAACTTATGAAAAGCACCTTAACACTCCCCAAAGGATGGAATAACGCGGGCAAGCCAGGTATGGTCTGAAAAAGTACAGCAGCGAACATTAGCAACCAAGTCATCAAGCTCTTGCTTGCAATCACTAGCCGCATCAATAACACTACAAGACCACATAAAAATTCAACTCAAAACTTTAAGGTGTTGGATGAAGGCCTTTTCAATGGTTTATTCTCTAACACACCTATGATTTAAATTATTCTCTAACACACCCCCTCAAGTAAGAGCCATTTGAATTTGAAACGTGAATATTGCATAGGTCCAATTTTTTTTGTTTTTTTTTACCTTATGCTTATTTAATTTCACAAGCAAGGGGTGGTGAGGATCAAACTCGTGACCTTGTGGTCATTGAAGCTCTGATACCATATTAAGAATCAATTCAATCCA
The DNA here is from genome assembly GCF_033153095.1 of Gastrolobium bilobum. Taxonomy (NCBI): domain Eukaryota; kingdom Viridiplantae; phylum Streptophyta; class Magnoliopsida; order Fabales; family Fabaceae; genus Gastrolobium; species Gastrolobium bilobum. The sequence continues at coordinate 9,169 of NW_026896822.1, read as the reverse complement.
AAACATTAAAGCATTGGATGATGACTTTTTTAAGGATTTATATTATTATCTAGGGAAAAGTTCACCAATGCCCCGGTAGTTTGCTTCAAAATCACTTATGCCCCTGTGATTTTTTTTCTATCACATATGTTCCTGTGATTTGCAAAAGGGTATGTTTTTTTATCACATATGCCCCTGTGGTTTTTTATTTTTTACAAAGCACAGAGACATATGTGATAAAAAAAATCACAGGGCATAGGTGATTCTGAAGCAAACCACGTGGGCATTAGTGAACTTTTCCCTATTATATCTAACAACTCGGCCAAGCAACCATAGGCAAAACCCCGATACTTGTTTGTAGAAGTTTCATCACAAATACGAACACAAGGATACTTTAATTGAAATTCAGTTAACAAAGGCAGATCCTCTTTAGCTGGGTGGTTGCTAGAAACTAGCAACTCCAACTCCTTCATTCTAGGGACGCAACCATTGTCATTATGCCCCAACCCAAGATACTGGTCCCATGCACCATAAATGTTTCTTCTCTATCCCAACATTCAATAAAAGGACAATGTAAAACATATGAAAATGGTAGTTCCAATCATTTGATTTTTGTTAGAGAATAATATAAATCATTAAAAATTTTTTCACCCAACTTCTTAAGGTTTTGGGTTAAAGTAATTCTTTACATAGTATTAGAGCCTTAGTGTCATGGATTCGATCCTCACCGCCTCCTCATTTTCTCTTGTGGAATTTCTTAGCACAGGTAGGTGAGCCTGTGCATTATCCACCTTTCATGCCCAGTGAACTCGTGTGAGGGGGGAGTCTTAGAGAAGTATATAAAGTATAAACCATTGACAGACCTTCACTTAATAGCTTAAACTTTTAGGTTGAATTGGTTCTTTACATTACAACTTTAAGAGAAAAAAAAAATTAATTTATAAATTAATGCACCTGAAAGCGATTGAATACAATGTCATCGTCCCGAAGGTACTCAGGATGCCCTGTTGAAACAAAAGCAAACTCCCACTGCCCAAACAAGAAAAATAATAAAAAATTAGGTGAACTAACTGAAGAAATATAATAACCATTATTTACTCAATGAAACATCCATCTCTCTCAAAAAAAAGAAGAAGAAGAAGGAAGCAGCCTGATATACACAGGAGAAACAGGAAATACCTTGGCAAAGGCATCTCTTCTGTATTCGCACTTTAATTTCACCCAAAGTCTCATCTTTATGTATAACCAAGACAAAGGGTTCCCCAAAGTTTTGAATTTTCTGTGCAAATCAAATGGAAAACAAAGTTACACAACGTTTGGCAAACCATTGAAGCAGCACGAAGTATTGAAAAAATTAAAATATTACAAATTGCACAGAGCGAATTGAACAATTTTAAGACTATTTACCATTTGTTTCTGATCTGCGCCTTTAGTGAAATGATAGACATGAATTAGATGACCATGTGGACCCACATTTTTCTCATCTTCCAGAATCTGTAAATTTATATACAACCAGAAAAAAGACTAGTTTATTTTGTTACACAAACTGTAAAAAAAAAAATATTCGTATAAAAAAATCCACTGGTGCTATTATTTGAATAAATAAAAGCGGGATTTGGAATGTGAAAAATTGGTCATATGATCATGTTATTTGATTATAACTACTCAGTTAAAAATTATACATTTTTTTCTCTCTCTGATCGTTGTGATGAAATAACATGATCATTTTTTTTCATGAGAGGATCCAAATCCACTGCCTCCTCTGCACGAAATGTCCAGTATTGATCATTGAGGTTTATAATCTTTTCATTGGGAGAGAAGATCTGCACAGGCAGAGGAAGGATGGAATGAACATAGTTCAATAATTAAAAATAGGCTGCTCTTCACTAGTTAATTATATTTTCAGAAACATAAGCAAGTGGAGGATCAAAACTCAACACTAAATTTAGAATATTTAATCCTGATTCACCAATAATTTAATCAAAAAATAATCAAGAATAATAATAAACACAGAAACAGTTAACATAGATCTTATGCCAAACCTTGTATATCTTGTGATTGAAGACTTAAAGCAACCTAAGGTCAACATTACGATTAGACAATACCACCTGTACTCGCAGTAAAAGTTGAGCATTAGACATATAATAATATAACAGAAAAAACACCGAGCTTCGTTGTTTAAAAAAAAAAAAAAAAAAAAACCCCTCAGATGAAGCCATAAGCTAAAGTTGGGAACAGTTGTGAAAGCAGTGTTCTGTTAGTAGCATTGTACAATGTAAGCAAGTTAATAAACTAAGGATTTTATGTTTGTTACTTTATATAACATAACTCTACTTTCCTACACACACAACAAAGAAGTGAGGTTCACATATTTTTTTTCTCTTTTATTATTTCACTTTCTCTCTCCCTTTTGTTGTGTGTGTAAGAAAATAAAGTTATGTTATGTAAGATAACAAACATAAAATCCATAAACTACAGCAAAAATCACACAAAGCCACCTTTGTTTTAAGATCATCAAGGACATCCGCCACAGTAATCTGCTTTGGGAGTCTAACAATATGAATAACCACCTGAATAAACAAATTAAAAAAAATAAAAATTAAAACAATATGAAAAAAGTGTAGATGAAAACCTGAAGACAATCAGATTCCTGTACTCACTTCGTCTTTGGTAGCATGGTGAAATGCAATTTTCAGAGTTTTCCAACCATGTAAATCTAGCAGAGGGATGTCAAGTACTTCATAGTATGATATATCCGAAGTCTGACATACAAGAAAGGAATAAGATTTTTATTTTTATTTTTAAATGAGATATAATGAAGAATTGAACTATAACTACTTGATTGTCGTGAACCAGCATATCAGATAAATGCTTCACCCCTCGGTACTCGGTACTCAATAGGCTGGGGTTTTGGTTGTTGAGAGGAGCAGTCATGAAGGGTAAGCCTAATTTTGGATGGATCGTCCAAACCAAGTTGTTGAGCAACTCGCTCCACCACATCATCATATGTATAGAGCCTTGGCCTAGAAATTATAACATAGAATATATGATAAGGATGGGATTCTAAGCATAATAATATAAAAATACTTAAATCTTCTCGCAAGAAAAATACTGCAATAGTATAGATATAATGAATCACTCCAATGAATTCCAAAATGCTTACATCTTCAGGCAGAAACTATCTTCTTTAGGTTTAGCTAGAGATCGGCAATGAACAACCTACAATACATACATCCATTAGAGATTAAAAACAGTCAACTGATAGCTTACGATATAAACATAATGAAACTTGCAAGTCCTATCGGATACACATACAGATACGTGCCTCCATGCACACAGCTAAAATGAGGAAAGTAATATAATTCAGACATGATAGCAAGAGCAAATATAAGGGTAGCTTACATTTTTGCATATCATCAAACCAAACAAATTGCATTTAATTGAATCCCAAAAAGAAAATACCCGGAAATTGTGCACGTATTCTAAGTATGAAGGCACATCTGGATAGCGAACACTTTTCTCACTATCTAGTTTATGGAAGCATACACTTTTCTCCATTTTCTATCACGAAATGTTAATTTCTTATCAATAGGTTCACACATGATATTTGGTTCGAACTTAATTTCCTGCACAAGAATAGGCACAGTTAATTCACTAATGCCACATGATTCATGTCCCTTGTGGAGATCAGAACCTGAAGATGCCATAAAAAATAAAGACCCTCTCCCATCTGGTACTGCTTATGCAGGAAAGAAAAATTTTAATCGAACATGATGCGCTTTATTGGGCATCAATCACTAACAAGCTTATTTTGTAAAGAATCTTGGGGGTGGTGTATCCCAAGGTTCTTTACATGGTATCAGAGCCTCGCCGCCCCCCACTTTCTCTTGTGGCGTTTCTTAGCACAGGTAGGCTGGGCCTGTTGCATTGTCCACTCTTCAAGCCCAATGGGCTCTTGTGTGAGGGGGCGTGTTGAGATATATAGTCCCACATTGGTTGTATGTGCAACTAATGTGGAGTTTATAAGACTTTGGGCACTCCCACCCTTTGAGCTAGCTTTTGGAGTGGTGTATCCCAAGGTTCTTTACATCTTTGAAACCCAATTCAACAGAGTGAGTGTTCAACATCCTCATACAACTTAGATATCATGTTCAAGTTTGTTATCACCAGAGGAGTAGCGGCATCTCAGCGCAACCACAATGCTTTTGCTTCTTTCAATTTCTCTCGGTGTGTTCATTCATTACCCTTTGCCACAGTAGAAGCAGAAGAGATATCAGGTTCTAGGCCTGCTGAAGTTCTGAACTTGGTGCAGGGTAAATGGGTCGGATCTTCAAACTGGAGTACAGTTGTGGATCCCTTAAATGGAGACTCATTTATCAAAGTTGCGGAAGTTGATGGATCAGGCATTCAGCCCTTCGTGAAAAGCTTGTACGGCTGTCCAAAACATGGTGTGCACAATCCTTTTAAGGCACCAGAGAGATATCTTATGCTTGGAGATGTATCTACTAAGGCAGCTCACATGTTATCGCTTCCTAAGGTTTCAGATTTCTTTACAAGGCTAATTCAAAGAGTTTCTCCAAAGAGTTACCAGCAGGCTTTTGGGGAAGTTTATGTGACACAGAAGTTTCTAGAGAATTTCTGCGGAGACCAGGTTCGATTCCTGGCAAGGTCTTTTGCAGTGCCCGGTAATCATCTTGGACAGCAAAGTCATGGTTTTCGTTGGCCATATGGCCCGGTGGCAATTATTACTCCCTTTAATTTTCCGTTAGAGATTCCAGTACTTCAATTGATGGGTGCACTTTATATGGGCAACAAACCAACCCTTAAAGTCGATAGCAAGGTGAGCATTGTTATGGAGCAAATGTTGCGCCTGCTTCATACATGTGGTCTACCTGTAGAAGATGTAGACTGCATAAATTCTGATGGAATGACAATGAACAAGCTGTTGCAAGAGGCAAATCCACGAATGACACTTTTTACTGGTAGTTCAAGAGTGGCAGAGAAGTTGGCAGTTGATTTGAGTGGCCGTGTTAAATTGGAAGATGCTGGATTTGACTGGAAAATACTGGGTCCTGATGTCCATCAGGAAGATTACGTTGCATGGGTATGTGACCAGGATGCATACGCATGCAGTGGTCAGAAGTGCTCAGCACAGTCATTGTTATTTATGCACGAGAACTGGTCTAATACTTCCTTGATATCTAAGTTGAAAGATCTTGCTGACAGAAGAAAGCTAGAGGACTTGACAATTGGCCCAGTACTCACTTTTACCACCGATTCAATGCTAGAACACATGAATAAATTACTTGAGATACCTGGATCAAAGCTGCTCTTTGGCGGTCAGCCTCTGGAGGACCATTCAATTCCATCGATTTATGGTGCTATTAAACCCACTGCCATTTATGTTCCTCTTGAGGAAATTATGAAGGATAAGAATTTTGAACTTGTGACTAAAGAAATTTTCGGACCTTTTCAGGTTATTACTGACTACAAAAGCAGTCAACTATCAATTGTGTTGGATGCTTTGGAAAGATTGCATGCGCATTTAACTGCTGCTGTAGTTTCAAATGATCCTCTCTTTTTACAGGAAGTCATTGGCAACACAGTTAATGGTACTACTTATGCTGGTCTAAGAGCAAGGACAACTGGAGCTCCACAGAATCATTGGTTTGGACCTGCTGGGGACCCTAGGGGTGCAGGAATTGGAACACCAGAGGCAATAAAACTTGTATGGTCTTGCCACAGAGAAATTATCTATGATGTTGGGCCTGTGCCAAAGCATTGGGAAATTCCTCCATCAACTTAAAAAGTCTAGTCAACGACAATGAGTTTAGAGATGTAGATGGTGAGACAGTATGTATTACTGAGGCAGTAAAAGAGGTCATGTCACAACACCTCCCAAGACATGTTTTTAGATTTTAGAATAAATTCAGGGAAATTATGAATATTGATTAGCTTTTTTTTTACTAAAATATATGGTGCAGTCAATTTAAAAAATAAAAAAATAAAATAAAAAATGTAAAGAACCTTGGGATACACCACCCCAAAAGCTAGCTCAAAGGGTGGGAGTGTCCAAGACCTTATAAACTCCACATTAGTTGCACATACAACCAATGTGAGACTATAAATCTCAACACGCCCCTCACACGAGAGCCCATTGGGCTTGAAGAGTGGACAATGCAACAGGCCCAGTCTACCTGTGCTAAGAAACGCCACAAGAGAAAGTGGGGGGCGGCGAGGCTCTGATACCATGTAAAGAACCTTGGGATACACCACCCCAAAAGCTAGCTCAAAGGGTGGGAGTGCCCAAGACCTTATAAACTCCACATTAGTTGCACATACAACCATTGTGGGACTATAAATCTCAACATATTTACTAAACAATTGAAAGCACAACTGTTTGACCCAAGCGCAGCAGAAAGCAGGTAAAGAGACGTTGGAGATTTAATACAAAATTGTTCATGTATCTTCACACAACAGCTTAAGCTTTTGAGATATTTCATTCATTACATGGCATCATAGCCCTACAATAAAAAGTTAAATTTAAGCATAAGGTAGGGGGACATGTCCATTGTCCCTACTATAGCACAAAAGTCTCTTGTGTGAGGGTACCTATAGAAATATAACACAAAACCATTTTTTTGTCCTCACCTATCCAAACAACTTAAGCTTTGGAGAGGGATAATTCCTGACAAAAAGCATACAGCTTTAGATCATAAGTAGATGAACTACAGTATCAAAATTATCATGAAATTTTCAACTGATTAATATTAAAGGATAAAACACAAACCAACCTCATAAAGTTCAATCACTTCATCCGGATAATAACCATCCATTACATTTAACCTCGTCACAATTTCTGATGGCTTACCAGTACTCTTCACAAAAAGCCTTCCAACATAACTGCAATCATAGGGAAATACATAAATGTCAAACTAGGTCCACCTTTTACACCAACATATGTTAAAATACAGAAATTACTCAATACCGTAGCTCCTCTTTTTCAGGATCCTATAACTTAGAGAATAATAATATATCAACCTTTTTCTTGTCAGGTGGTGCAATTGGTCGTAAATCCTAAATAATAAAGTAGTTTGTTAACATTACTGTGTTTAGGTATCAATTATCATGCTATCAAAGTAGTATACAACTTCCACAATACAAATGTTACCAGCCCAAGCTCCACTTCCAAAAACAATTTTAATTCTGCATTTTGAACCTTGTTTGATAACTCTCTCAATTGTCCAACCTGCAATGTAAAAATAGAGCATCTGTTGAGCAATCATCACCAGCTTCATAAATCAAAAACATAAGACCACAAAGATTCATATTATATATTTTGTTTCCTTCCAACTAAAGCATCAGAAGTTTTATATTTTGGTACTGTTCTAAAAAGTAATTGTTTTATCAAAGGATGCAACTAAAATAATGGTTTGAACTTTAGGAGTTCACAAACTAAACTAGAGAACTTTCTCTAGTTCAATGACTCTTATCATATCTGCCAATAAAATTTGAGAAGATAGTAAGAAAAATTAATGCATTTCTCCAAAAAGTAAGAAGACTAGCAACAAAAGCACTGGCCACAACAGTCAGTCATCCAAAATTTGAAGTTGTAATGATGGTTATCAAATATTCCCTCTTTCCAAATCCATATTGGATGACATTCCATCCTTTATCATCCCTTGCAAAGGTGATATGTTATGGGCCACTGAATCAAGAGAAAATACAAAATATTAGAGTATGCTCACTTGCTTTGAAAAAATTAAACTGAAAAAGTATTGATGGCATGAAACTGCCTGAGTGAATCCTATTTTGAAATAAATCCCACACAGCAACATCGAATAATATAGTTCTGTTGATACGGACAATTTTACATTATCTCCCTCTTAACTATGTCATAAATGAATGGTTCAAGACACTTTATGTCAGTATATTAATTTCTCATATTTACCAATTTTTCAATAAAAAGCCAACATTTTAAAAGGAAATATTTTCGATTGAGATCAGAGCAAATAAGAAAAGAAACTAATATTTGTCATGGTCTACGAGATCAAAATTTATGTCCTTTCCAATTTGCACAGCAAGGTCTTCATCTCGTGCCACCTAAGAAGTATCATATGTTATCAGTAAAATATAAATCCAATTTGATTAAGCAACTCACAAGGACAAATGAAACAGTACCATTGTGATGAAATTTACCTAAAGTGGAGCCTGTTGTACACATATTCCTGAAAATCAGACAAATGAGAAAATAATTAGTACCAAATACTAAATTATTAGCAGGATAACCTCAGACAAAAAAAATTGAAGCCAAAGTTCCCAACGAAATATCCAGAAGGAATAACAAAAGGCAGAAAAATCTTGTGCTTCTCAGAAACTATTTTCCTGGAAAATTAATCTTTAGCAACTGATTATGAAAGTAAAGAAAAACAAAAAAGAACTGCTGAAGAAACATAACAAATCAAACAAAACAAACCCAATTTAACCAAATTTTGTTTTTTCTTTCTCCTCATATTCTGCCCAAATCTCAGCAACCCAGTTGCAGAAATTCCAAACCACAAAGATTTCACTAACCAAACCAAAAAGAATTCAAGAAAAGAAAACCAACCGAGAACAGAGCATATATTGATACATCATCTAATCTACCTCACAGATTCCATTAACAAGATATCCAAAGAACAATCCAGATGAGCAAATGAGGAATTGTTGATATCCAGCGTGAACCAACAATTTGATATCACTCTCTCTCTCATTTTGTGGCAAGTGAAACCCAAAAACCATTTTTCTCTTATTTTCAACTCCAACAGATATTTTCAATATATATATATATTAGAGGCAACACATTACTAAAGGTATTTGAAATTTACCCCCTGTCATTTTTTGTTTGCTAATTGTAGTGAAATACGGGACATAACTCATTTTTTCAATGAATATTAAATAGTATTGAATATAAATGTATATCTCCTTGAGAGACTTATATTATAATTTTAATTTTTCGAGAATAATAAAGTTAATATATATTTGAAAAGCTAATTTACTTATTTAACTCAAAATAATAAGTAATCTCGAGTTTATATATAAATAGAACTTCATCTCATACATCCTCAAAGCAAATGATAAAAACATAAAAAAAGAAATATAAAAAATTCAAAAATCTCCAACTGTATAAGCTGGCTCCTCGCTTCGTTTC